>NC_057395.1:0-300000 GCF_019320065.1 Cervus canadensis | reverse complement strand
ACTGAGACATACACTTAAATTGTCAAAGGTCAAAGACAAAGAAACAATTTTGAAAGCAGCAAAAGTAACTTATTTCACACAAAAGAACTTCAGTAAGACTACAATGGATTTCTAAGCAGAAAACTTAGGACTACAAAAGCGACAAAAACAATAAAATGGCAATACAAAGTCATTAACAATCAAGAACTACTTTAAATATAAATAAATTACACTCAAAAAACATAGGTTGGAGAATGAATGAAAAAATAAGATGTAATTACATGCTAACAATATGCAATTACATGCTATTAATAAAAGATCAACTTTAGATACAAGGACACACACAGGCTGAAAGTGAAGGGAGAGAAAAAGATATTTCAAGAAAATGGTAACCAAAAGAGATCAGAGGTGGCTATATTAGACAAAAAAGACTAATAGAAAGCTGCCCCAAGACACAAAGAAGGTCATTACAAAATGATGAAAGAATCAATTCAATAGGCTATAACACTTACAAATACATATATGCATCCAATAATGGCTCACTTGAATATATAAACCAAACACTGAAAGATCTGAAGGGAGAAATAGATGGCAAACAAGAATAGAAGGAGACGTTAATATTCCATTTACAATAATGGATAGATCATTCAGACAAAAAATATGTAACGAAGACTCAGTAAAGATAAGTAAACTCAGTAAAGAAACAGAGGGCTTGGATTATTTGAATGCAAATGGACTTGAGATATCTATGGAGCATTCCACTCAAGAGCAGTAAAATAAGACATTCTTCAAAAGCATTCTTCTTCAGGACAGATCACATTCTAGGTCACAAAACAAATCTTAATGTGTTTAAAATTAAAATCATTTCAAGTATCTTTTCTAACCACAGTGGGGAAAAAAACTATGAATAAATAATGGAATAAAAATGAAAAATTCACAAACACATGGAAATTAAACAACACAATCTTGAACAACCACTGGATCAAAGAAGAAATCAAAAGAGAAATTAGAAAACATCTCCAGAGATTAAAAATGGAAACACAATATACCCAAACATATAGGATGTACAAAAACAGTATCCAAGAGGGTAGTTTATAGTAATACACACCTAGATTAAAAGAGAAGAAATATCTCAAGGACCATAAGATTACACCCAAAGGAACTAAAAGAATAGTAACAAATTAATGTCAGTGTTATCAGAAGTAGGAAATAATAAAGATGAGAGCAGAAATAAATGAAATAGGGAACAGAAAAACAGTAAGAAAAAAATGATAAAACTAAGAGGTGATTTTTGGAAAAGACACACAGAAATTGACAAACTTTTTAGCTAGACTGTCTAAGAAATAAAGACTCAAAGAAAATGAGAAGTGGAGGAGAAAACATTATAACTAACACCACAGAAATAAATATGCTATAAGGGACCATTATGAACAAGTATACACCAACATATTGAACAACTAGGAGCAAAGGAATAAATTCCTAGAAGCATACAGCCTACCAAGATTGAATCATGAGGAAACAGAAAGACTAAACAGACTGGTAACAAAGAAGGAGACTGGGCAGTAATAAAAAACCTACCAAGAACAACAAAAAAAGCCCAGGACCAGATGACTTCATTGATGAATTTTACCAAACATTTAAAGAAGAATTAACAGGAATTATTCTTAAACTCTCCCCCAAAATACAAAAGGAAACACGTTTTTTTAAAAATATAAATTTATAAAATATATATATATATATATATATATATATATATATATAAATTTATTTATTTTAATCGGAGGCTAATTACTTTACAATATTGTAGTGGTTTTGCCATACATTGACATGAATCTGCCATGGGTGTACATGTGTTCCCCAACCTGACCCCCCTCCCACTTTCCTCCCCATCCCATCCCTCTGGGTCTTCCCAGTGCACCAGCCCCAAGCACCCTGTCTCATGCATCGAACCTGAACTGGTGATTCATTTCACATACGATAACATACATGTTTCAGTGCCATTCTCCCAAATCATCCCACCCTCGCCCTCTCCCACAGGGTCCAAAAGACTGTTCTATACATCTGTGTCTCTTTTGCTGTCTCATAAACCAAAGAAAAATGATTATCTGATGAGTTTAAAATAATTTAAAGTTACCATAATTATTATACTTACTCTGACTCCTTTCCCTTCTGTAATTTATTTGGTTCTCTACTTGCGTTTGGAGTTTTGACACTGGATATTGATTAAAAACCATAAGATTTTTATCTGGTACTCCAATATGAGCTACAAAAAGAGATATATTTAGTTCATTAAATGGAAAAACAGATCAATCATGAAATCTCTAGATTTCAAATTTATAGCACGTGTACAGTAGCATCGGAGAAGGCAATGGCACCCCACTCCAGTACTCTTGCCTGGAAAATCCCATGGATGGAGGAGCCTGGTAGGCTGCAGTCCATGGGGTCGCAAAGAGTCGGACACAACTGAGCAACTTCACTTTCACTTTTCACTTTAATGCATTGGAGAAGGAAATGGTAACCCACTCCAGTGTTATGGCCAGGAGAACCCCAGGGACAGGAGCCTGGTGGGCTGCCGTCTATGGGGTCGCACAGAGTCGGACACGACTGACGTGATTTAGAAGAGGGACGGTAAACTGGTCCACCCACTTTGGAAATGGAGTTTCCTCAAAAAATTAAAAGTAGATTGAACTTCTGATCCCTCGATCCTACTTATAAGTACCTACTTGAAGGAAATAAATACAGGATTTTGAGGAGCTTTATGCACCTGTATTTTTTCTCAGTATTATTTACAACAGGAAGATATGAACATATCCTAACAGTCCATCAATGGATGAATGGATAAAGAAGATGTGGTGTATGTATTTGTGTGTGTGTGTATATATATATATATATATATATATATATGTGGAGTATTAATCAGCCATTTGAAAGAAGGACATCCTACCATTTGAGACAACATGGGTAAGTCCTGAATACATTTTTCTAAGAAAAATGAGTCATAAAGAAAAAGAAAAATACACTATGGTATGATGCTGTTAAACTACTGCACTTAATATGCCAGGAAATTTGGAAAATTTAGCAGTGGCCACAGGACTGGCAAAGGTCAGTTTTCATTCCAACCCTGAAGAAGGGCAATGCCAAAGAATGTTCAAACTATTATACAATTGCACTCATTTCACATGCTAGGAAGGTAATGCTCAAAATTTTTCAAGCTAGTCTTCAACAATACATGAACTGAGAACTTCCAGATGTACAAGCTGGATTTAGAAAAGGCAGAGGAACCAGAGATCAAGTTGCCAACCTGCACTGGATCATAGAAAAAGCAAGAGAATTCCAGAAAAACATCTACTTATCCTTAATTGACTACACTAAAGCCTCTGACTGTGTGGGCCACAAAAAATTGTGGAAAATTCTTAAAGAGATGGGAATACCAGACCACCTTACTTGCCTCTTGAGAGACCTGTATGCAGGTCAATAAGCAGCAGTTAGAACTGGACAAGGAACAGTGAACTGATTCAAAATTGGGACAGGAGTTTGTCAAGGCTGTATATTGTTATGTATATGCAGAGTATAGGATGCAAAATGCCGAACTGGAAGAAGTACAAGGTGGAATCAAGATTTCCAGGAGAAATATCAACAACCTCAAATATGCAGATGACATCACTCTTATGGCAGAAAGCAAAGAGGAACTAAAGAGTCTCTTGATGAAAGTGAAAGAGGAGAGTGAAAAAGCTGGCTTAAAACTCAAAATTCAAAAAAAGAAGATCATGGCATCTGGTCCCATTACTGCATGGCAGATAGATGGGGAAACAATGGAAACAGTGACAGACTTTATTTGCTTGGGCTCACAGATCATTGTAGATTGTGACTGCAGCCATGAAATTAAAAGACGCATGCTTCTTGGAAGAAAAGCTATGACAGACCTAGACAGCATATTAAAAAGCAGAGACATCACTTTGCCAATAAAGGTCCATCTAGTCAAAGCTATGGTTTTTCCAGTAGTCATGTATGGATGTGAGAGCTGGACCATAAAGAAGGCTGATCATTGAAGAATTGATGCTTTTGAACTGTGGTGTTGGAGAAGACTCTTAAGAGTCCCTTGGACAGAAAGGAGAACAAACTGGTCAATCCTAAAGGAAATCAATACTGACTATTCATTGGAAGCACTGATGCTGAAGCTGAAGCTCCAATACTTCTGTCACCTGGTGCAAAGAGTTGACTGACTGGAAAAGACCATAATGCTGGGAAACTAACACTAGGAGGAGAAGGGGAGACAGGATGAGATGGTTGGATGCATCACCAAATCCATGGACATGAATTTGAGCAAACTCCGGGAGATGGTAAAGGACAGGGAAGCTTGGCTTGCAGTAGTTCATGGGGTTGCAAAGAGATGGACGTGACTGAGCAACTGAACAACAAAAAATCATCTACATGTGGAATCTAAAAAAGCAAAATTTGTAAAAACAGAGTAAGAAATTGTGGTTAACCAGAGGATAAGGGGTGAGGTAATGCAAAAGATTTTGTACAAACCTGAGTAATAAATAGAGATCTTAAGCACAGCGTAATGAATATAGACAATACTGCACTATAATCACCAAATGAAAATAGACTAGAATTTAACTATCACAACCAATAAAATGAAAAAATAATTATATAATGTGATATAGGTGCTAATTACCACTACAATGGCAATCACAATACAATACATAAATGTATCAAATTAGTATGTTGTACACCTTAAATTTACAGGTTTTATGTCAAATGTACAATAAATCTTAAAAGAATGTGTACATGAAAAGAAAAAATCATGTACATGAAAGGCTGCTAAATGATAAATAATAAGGATTAAGTCATACAGGATGTTGAAACACTAAAATAATAATAGTGAGAGCACTTCTGGCATTTCCAGGTGGCTCAGTGGAGACACAGGAAATGCCAGTTCGATTCCTGGGCTGGGAAGGTCTCCTGGGGGAGGAAATGGCAACCCCCTTCAGTATTCTTGCTGGGAAAATCCCATGGACAGAGGAGCCTGGCAGGCTACAGTCTGTGGGGTCACAAAGAGCTGGACACGACTGGGCATATACACATGAGAGGATGTCTACTTCTTGTCATACATGTAAAGAGCTTGGAAGTCATTACTTCCATTCTCACAATAAGAAAAAACTCAGCAAATGTTTTAAATGAAACATCTTATTTGGGCTTCCTTGATAGCTCAGTTGGTAAAGAATCTGCCTGCAATGCCAGAGATCCCAGTTCAATTCCTGGGCTGGGAAGATCCCGTGGAGAAGGGATAGGCTACCCACTCCAGTATTCTTGGGCTTCCCTTGTGGCTCAGCTGGTAAAGAATTCACCTGCAATGTGGGAGACCTGGGTTTGAATCTTGGCTTGGGAAGATCCCCTGGAGAAGGAAAAGGCTACCCACTCCAGTATTCTGGCCTGAAGAATACTGCAGAGGGTACAGTCCTGGAGAATACATGGCTATAATCCATGGGGTCGCAAAGGGTCGGAAGCAACTGAGCGACTTTCACTTTTTCTTATTTAAATCAAGGCAAAATGCTGCCCCGAAAACTGGAGACAGAGGTGCATAAAAGCAGGTTATTGGCAGCTGAAGCATAGGAGCAGAAGCTCACTGCTGGAGTCAGTACTAGTGAGAATGAGAGTGTCAGTTGCTCAGTTGTGTCTGACTCTTTGTGACTCCGTGGACTGTAGCCTGCCAGGCTCTTCTCTCCATGAGATTTTCCAGGCAAGAATACTAGAGTGGGTTGCTATTTCCTTCTCCAGGGGATCTTCCCAATCCAGGGATCAAACCTGGGTCTCCTGCATTGCATGCAGATTCTTTACCATCTAAGCCAACAGGGAAACCTACAAACTGCCGAAAGTTCAGTGTAAACTAACTTGAATCTTACTGGTATTCCCACATTATTATGACTTTTATGTCTAGGAAACTCAACCAATTTCTCAGGATGAAGATCAGAGAAAAACCTTCATATGCTTCCAACAGGGGGAGGGAAAAGGAACTGCTTTTCAAAATGCTGTTCTCCTTAACAAAAGACTGCCTTCAAGGGAAACTAATTTACTAGAGCTTAACCAAAACAGAGTTTATGAGAAGCCAACAGATCTTAGGAAAAGGAAGTATTCAACATAGGGGTGAGTAGATAAATGATCTCACCCCTTTCCAGCATTCCTTGTCTTACCAAACACATAGGAGAGACATGAGAAACACTTTGAAGGTTGGAGCCCAGAGACACAGGCTTATTCAGACACAGGCGGAAACCTAATCAGAGGATTACAGAATCCTTTCCCTTCCCTGACATCTTACCACCATATTAATAGGGCTCCTATATAATAGCAAATTACAGCTAAAAGAACACCAAGGCACAGGCCCTATTTAAGGAATCTAAAGGGAAACCCACAGATACCAGGGGAGACAAAAAAGAGACAATAAAGGAACTTTTAGCTTATGACACCTACAGCTACAGTAAACAAAAAGTACAGACTAATACCTAGCCAGAGAAACATGAAGCCTCACACTAAAGGTCTATATACTTCAGTTCCTTTTACCCAGTGTATCGTGTCTGGATTTGAACAACAAAACGTAAGACATGCTAAAAATAAAAACCCAAACTGCAGAGTACGAGTACCAGACTCACACGAGAGAAATTTGAGCATAATCATAGGAGTATCTGAAGTAATTATGACTAATATGCTAAGAGTTTTGTAGAAAAAGAGACAACATATAAGAACAGAAGAGTAATGTAAGAAGAAATATGCAATCTCTAAGAAGAAAATCACAAGGAAATGTTAAATATCTAAAATACTGCAACAGAAGTGTAGAATGTCTTTGATGTGTTCATTAGTAGACTGGAACACAGTCAAGGAGATTCAGTGAGCTTAACGGTATGACATTAGAAACTTTCCAAGTTGAAAACAGAAGATAAATGGAAAAAAAGGAACAGGATATCAGAGACTTTTTGGATAATTACAGAAGGCATAACACACACATAATGAGGATACCAGAAGGAGAAGAAACAGTGCAACAGAAGAGATATTTAAACAATGGCAGAGAATTTTCCAACATTAATGACATTCAAATCTGTGAGCACAGGAATTCAGAGAACACCAAAAAAGATAAATGCAAAAAAATTGGCACCTATTCATATCATATTCAAAATGCAGAAAATCAAAGACAAAGAGAAACTCTTAAAAGATTTCAGGGCAAAACAAAAACAAAATAGAAATATAACTTACATGTAGAGGGATAAGGATAAAAATATCTTTTACTTCTCATGAAACTATGCTAGCAAGGAGAGAATGGAGAGAAATTTAAAGTGTCTAAAGAAAAAAAAATCAACCAACCTAGAATTTTATTAATTTGAGACAAGGCAGACTTCAGAGCAAGGAAAATTATCAGAAATAAAGAGAGCCCTACATGATAATAAAGGGGGTCAATATCTAAGAAAACATAACAATCCTTAATGAGTATGCACATAACAACAGAGCAACAAAACACATGAGGCAAAAATAGAACTGCAAGGAGAAACTGACAAATGTATTACATTTACTGTTTTCAATACCATCTTATCAGTAACTGACAGATACAACAGGCTGAAGATCCATACCTTAACAAATTTAAAAGAACAAAAGTCATGTGAAATATACTTTCAGATCACAATAGATTTAAGCTCTATTATTCCAATGCAAAAACTAGATAAATATCTCTCACAAATAAGATGTAAAAATTCTCCATAAAATAATAACCAATGGTGTGAAACAATGTATAAAAATGATTCTAAAAAAAAATTCTATATCATGACCAAGGAGGATTTATTCCAGGTATAAAATGTTGACTCAATAATTAAAATCAATTAATGTAGCTCATCACATCCACAGACAAAAGAAAAAAATCATTTGATCAATCAGAGACGCAGAAAAATTATTTTAAAAAATCTAAACCCTGTTCATGATAAAAACTCTAAGAAACCAAGAATAGTGGGAACTTCTTCAATTTGATAAATGACATCTACCAAAACCCAACAGATAACATCACACTTAACAGTGGAAAACTAAATGCTA
Source organism: Cervus canadensis (assembly GCF_019320065.1). Taxonomy (NCBI): domain Eukaryota; kingdom Metazoa; phylum Chordata; class Mammalia; order Artiodactyla; family Cervidae; genus Cervus; species Cervus canadensis. The sequence goes on along the minus strand of NC_057395.1, from coordinate 291,948 downwards.
TCATTATCGTATCAGGATAAATCAAGGATGTCTCTTCTCACAACTCTTACCCAGTATCATAGTGAAGTGAAAGTGAAAGTCACTCAGTTGAGTCCAACTCTTTGCAATCCCATGGACTATAGAGTCCATTGAATTCTCCAAGCCAGAATACTGGAGTGGGTAGCCTTTCTCTTTTCCAGGGGATCTTCCCAACCTAAGGATCAAACCCAGGTCTTCCATATTGCAGGCAGATTCTTTACCAGTTGAGCCACAAATGAAGCCCAAAAATATTGGAGTGAGTAGCCTATCCCTTCTCCAGGGGATCTTCCTGACCCAGGATTCTTTACCAACTGAACTATCAGTGAAGCCCTATCATAGTGAAAGTCCCAGCTAATGTAATAAATCAAGAAAAGGACATAAAAAGTATATAAATTGAGAAAAATAAACAAAACTCTTCTTGTTGAACAACAGCAGCAGCAAAACTCCTGGAACTATAAGCTGGCTATAGCAAGGTTTACAGATACACATTAATATACACAAGTCAACTGATTTCCCATACATCAGCAGTAAACAAGTGAAATTTGAAATTGACCACAATACCATTCATATTAGCATCAGTAATGAAATCTAACAGATATAAAGGAGTCATCAAAGATTTAGAGTAGAGATTTTTCCATTTTCATGGATAGGAAGTTTCAATATTGTTAAACTGTCAGCTCCTTCCAAACTGATTCAGTGCAATCCCAATCAAAATCCCAACAAATTATTTTGTGGATATTGATAAACTGATTCTAAACTTTATATGGAAAGGCAAAATACCTACGGTAGCTGACACAATATTGAAGAAAAACAAGGTGAGAGGACCCAACTTCAAGACTTACTAAGAGCTACAGAAATCAAGACAACTGGTGAAAGAACAGTCACATATGTCAAGATGACAGAACAAAGAGATATAGACCTATACAAATACAGTCAATAATTTCTGACAGAAAAGCAAAAGCTCTTCAATGGAGAAAGGATTGTTTTTTCAACAAATAGCACTGACACAATGGGACAGCCAAATGTGAAAAAAAAAAAAAAAAAAGGGAAAGGGTATCTAGACACAGACATCACACCTTACCAAGAATTAACACAGAATGGATCACAGACCTAAATGTAAAATGCAAACCTATAAATGTCCTATAAGGTAACACAGATGAACATTTTGGGGATCTCAAGTTTGGTGTTGACTTTTCAGGTAGAACACCCCAAAAGCACAATCCAAAAAAAAAATTGATAAGTTGGACTTTATTAAGAAAAATACACATATGACTTATGTTCTGTGAAAGACACTGTTAAGAGAGAGATAATACAAGTCACAGGCTGGGAAAAAATATTCCCAGAACATATATCTGAAAAAAATTTGTTATCTGAAATATACAAAACTCTTAAAACTCCACCATTAGAAAAGAACACAATTGTAACATGGGCAAAAATGTGAACAGATATTTTATCAAAGAAGTCATTTAGATGGCAAATATGAAAAGATGTTCTATATATATATATATCATAAAGGAATTGAAAATTAAAAGAACAGTGAGATATCACTACATAACTATAGCTAAAATCCAAATGCTGAAGACAACAAATGATCTCAGAAATCTGGAGCAATGGGAAACTTGATTTGTAGCTGGGAGGAAAGCAAAACATTACAGCCACTTTGAGGACGGTTTGGCAGTTTCTTACAAAGTTAACAGTTTTACTATATGATTTAGCAACCGTGCGAAAATTTATGTTGCCACAAAAGTTATGTAGTATCCACCAGGTGTTAAGTTGTTTATACACAATTAATAAAGAAGCTGTTTGGCTTTTCTTGTGGTTTAGGATCATTATGACAAAAACTACTGACGTCATACAAAACACTATGAACTTCTGTCTGAACTGTTTACAGAAGACAGAAGACTGTATACAGACGACTGTATAAATACTTATCATAAGAAAGCAAATATTGCTATACTATTATCAGATAAAATAAATATTAAGGCAAAAAATGTATTCTTAGACATAAAGAATATACTTTTATAGAGATGAAGGCTCAAGCTTACCAGGTAAATATAACAAGTACAAATTCATACACATTTAATAACATCATTTCCAAATACATAAACCAATCCGGCAAAAAACTACCAGGAAACACAAAGAAATCCATTTTCATAGATGGGAAATGTAACATATATCTCTTAGTAACACAGAATAAACAGAACTTCAATTAAAGAAGAACTGAACAACACAGTAAATATATTTGATGTAACACATGTATATAAAAGATATGATTAAACATTCACAAACCTAAGACAGAGGACTTTTTGCTTTTTACTTTAATTAAAAATAAATTAATATTGAAATTTATCATACTTACTATTCAGGGTTTCCATTCTGCCAGCTCTAAGTTTCTCAGTTTGAGACTGGCTTTTTGATCCAACTTCATTCTTAGATGATACGTCTCTTGCTTTCTGAGCTACAAGAAATATGTTTTTAATCCATTAAGTAGAGAACTGGATTTACTGAAAATCCTCTGTAACTCAAACACACTTCAATTATCCAGGAATACTTCTTCTCATAGTTTGAAACAATAAGTCAAATACCACATTATTGAGACAGTGACTTATAGAGTAAGTATGTGAAGTGTAGAGAGATGTGAAAGGTAGAGAGACTTTTCAAAAGAATAGTTTTATGCGGTATTTACATTTTAGGATTAAATGTGATATTTTCTTAACAGATATGGGTGAGAAAAAAAAAACAAATGATAAATAGTATATTTAAACATTTAGAAGATTTATACTGGATTAAAAAATAACTAATTAGGACTTCCCTGGTGGCACAGTGCATAAGAATCTGCCTGTCAATGTGGGGGACATGGGTTCAAACCCTGGTCTGGGAAGATTTCACAAACAGTGGAGCAATTAAGCCCACGCACAACTACTGAAGCCTGCATGCCCTAAAGCCAGCAAGTTGCAACTACTGAAGCCTATGTGCCTAGAGCCTGTGCTCAGCAATGAGACGCTATCACAAAGAGAAGCCTATGCACCACAACTAGAGAGTAGCTCCTGCTCTCTGCAACTAGAAAAATCCCAAGTGCAACAATGAAGATCTAATATAAATAAATACAGCAGTGTGTACATGTAAAATAAAAAAAATAAAACATTGCTAAAAAAAATTAGGGAAGGTTTAAATATATTTAAAAACAAAAAAATCCAAAAACGAAACAAAAATAAGCAATCATATCCAACTAAATCATAATATGAAAAGGTTAATAATAAAGGGATAAAAAATCATTCCATGCAAATACTTACATAAAGATACTATGCCAACATCAGATAAAATAAAGGTACAAAAAATTACTATAAAATGTCCATCATAAAGACAGAATTTCAGTTCAATAAGAACATATAACAAATTAAAATCTGCATATTTATTATACATACTTGTATGTATACCTATTATATGACATAGATCATGCATCTGTATTTTTATATAATAAAGCTTTAGAAACGTAAAACTGAAATTGACAGAACAAAGAGTAATGGAAAAATAAACACAGTAGTTGATTTCAACATACCTTTCTCACAAATGATAAAATAAACATAAAAACTTCAATGAAATTAAGAAGGTAAAAACATCATAGTTAATCAACTTCACCTAATGGAGAACATACATACACAGACACGTATATGTTATGTATATGTGTGCATATAAGTATATATGATACATATATAGCATATATTCCTGTGATCAACTGAATAAATATTAAAGAACTAGAGAAAGTTAATTAAAAATCATTATATGATATTCTTACTACAAGGCCTCACTTCTCTGGTAGTTTCAAGTGTCTTAATTCAAGATGAGTTTTATAAGATTTAAACTTTTTCTTTAGGTATAAGATTTCATCTGACAACTCATCCATTTTCTCAGCTACAAGTATAGAGGCTCTTAATCCAGTAAAAAGTAAAATAGCTGGACTGTGAAATCTTTGGATTATTAATGTATACCAAGAACTTAAAGTTTCCATCCAATTTTACAGCAAGTAAATACACACAATTTAAACAAATGATCAAACCATCCTCCCTTTGCCCACCCCATCCCCTAAGCTGATAGCACATTTTCACAATGGACTATAAAATTAAGTATAAAATCATCAGACTGGTTTCCTCAAAGTATGTGGAAGACTTGCTACTGCATACAAACACTTAAAAAGTTGTAATTAGAGTTTATTGTACTAAGGCTATTCATATTTAAAAATACTTCAAAACTTTTAACAACATATACAATGGGTTTAAAAGTTACACTGATTAAAAAGTAATAATTCCAAAATAAGGAAAGAAATAGAAAGACACCTGGATCAGGTACAAAAATCAGAAAGCACCCAAAAAAGGAAATACTTAAATATATTAGTAAGTACAATAATTATAAGTGGATTACATGTTATTGGGCTAGACAAAGACAGTCACACTGGATTTATAAGCAATTTAACTATAATCTATAAGGGGTGTCACTGGTTTATAAGAATATAGAAACTGGAAAATAAAGAGGTGAAAAAAGATATGCAAATATGAACCGAAAGAAATCTGCAGTAGTTATATCAACACCGTACAAACTAGGATTTTAATCAAAGACTTTACTGGAGACAGACTAAGATGCTGTTTATAAAAAGAAAATGTTGAGTACATAAGGACTATCAAACATTTTTAGTTGTATGCTCCTAACAACACAGACAGTATAAGGAAAAAGGACAATGCTACAAAAATAGGTAAATCCACAATCATATTGGTAGAATTCAGTACAGATATTGAGCCATAATGATTAGAAGAAACAAAATTTGAAGAAATCAAGAAATAGGAATTTAAATAACACAGTGAAAACTTGAATTTGATGCCTGTAAGCTCACACATTCATGAACATAATTTTGCTTAAAACAATTAAAATGCAAATTAATTTAATAACATTCATAATAACATTTACCACCGAGTCTTTTCCTTCTAGAAGTTCCAAGTGTCAGACAAAAGATTTTCATTTGATACCTCATTAATTTTCTGGGCTTTAGGAAGAATGGCTCATTAAAAAACTAAATAGAGAATCAGAAATCTGCAGTGGAAACTCTAGATTTATAATTTATGTCAGTTATCCAACAATACTGTACCTTATCTTTAAATGATATAAACAAATCATTGTCTATTTGAAGTTCAAACATCACGTGAATATGTTTTTCACATGCATATATGAAGCAGTCATTACTTTCCAGATATACAGACACATCAAATATATTTAAAGCAACAGTTAGAACTGAACATGGAACAACAGACTGGTTCCAAATAGGAAAAGGAGTATGTCAAGGCTGTATATTGTCACCCTGGTTATATAACTTATATGCAGAGCACATCATGAGAAATGCTTGGCTGGATGAAGCACAAGCTGGAATCAAGATTGCCGGGAGAAATATCAATAACCTCAGATATGCAGATTACACTATCCTTATGGCAGAAAGTGAAGAAGAACTAAAGAGCCTCTTGATGAAAGTGAGAGAGGAGAGTGAAAAAGTTGGCTTAAAGCTCAACATTCATAAAACTAAGGTCATGGCATCTGGTCCCATCACTTCATGGTAAACAGATGGGGAAACAGTGACAGACTTGATGTTTTTGGGCTCCAAAATCACTGCAGATGGTGACTGCAGCCAAGAAATTAAAAGACGCTTACTTCTTGGAAGGAAAGTTATGACCAACCTAGATAGCATATTAAAAAGCAGAGACATTACTTTGCTGACAAAGGTCCATCTAGTCAAAGCTATGGTCTTTCCAGTAGTCATGTATGGATGTGAGAGTTGGACCATAAAGAAAGCTGAGTGCCAAAGAATTGATGCTTTTGAACTGTGGTGTTGGAGAAGACTCTTGAGAGTCCCTTGGACTTCAAGGAGATCCACCAGTCCATCCCAAAAGAGAGTAGTCCTGAGTGTTCATCGGAAGGACTGATATTGAAGCTGAAACTCCAATACTTTGGTCACCTGATGTGAAGAGCTGACTAATTGGAAAAGACCCTGATGCTGGGAAAGATTGAGGGCAGGAGGAGAAGGGGATGACAGAGGATGAGATGGTTGGATGGCATCACCGACTCAATGCACATGAGTTTGGATAAACTCCGGGAGTTGGTGATGGACAGGGAGGCCTGGTGTGCTGCACTTCATGGGGTCGCAAAGAGTCAGACACAACTGAGCAACTGAACTGAACTGAACAAATATATTTAATTTGGAAATACTATTACTATAAACATTATTATAAATACTTACATTTTAAATTATTATTTAGTTTTCTTATAGCATTTGTAGTTTTGAATAAAGCTTAAAATTTTTGGTATTAAATATGGCCAAGGAAAACACATATCATGATAAAAAACATAGTGAAAGACTGAAAGAAATATATCAGATAGAAAAAGAGTGGAATAACACTTAAATATATCAATAATCAGATTATATATGATTATGAAAGGTAATTAAAAGACCAGGCTGAATTCTATAAGTTTCTTACCAGAAATTCAGCAATATCACAAAGATACAGGAAAATTAAAGTAACAGGAGAGAAAAAAATGTATCATGCAAATACCAACCAAAAGAAAGTTTGTGGAACTACACTGATAGCAGACAAGGTAGTTTTAAAGGAAAATAAATAAAAACTATAAAAATAATGAAGTATCTCCCTTAGGATAAAATGCTCTGTCCCCAAGAATAATATCACTTTAAAATTTATATGCAAAAAAAAAATAGGCTATCACAAGATATAAACCAAAGCCTGTCACAACTACAAGAATAGAGAAATCCACAAAGTGTAAGATATAACACATTTAATTTAGTGATTACAAAAGAAAGAGATAAATCATCAATAATGATCTGAAGTACAATGAGAATGTACAGTGGGCATTGGCAAAGTGCAAAGTACAATGGGCTTCCCGGGTAGCTCAGTCAGTAAAGAGTCTGACTGCAATACAGGAGACCTGGGTTCAATCCCTGGGTTGGGAAGATCCCCTGGAGAAGGAAATGGCAACCCATTCCGGTATTCTTGCCTGGAGAATCCCTTGGACAAAGGAGCCTGGCAGGCTGCAGTCTATAGGGTCGCAAGAGCGGACATGACTGAGTGACTAAGCGCACGGCACACATATTCAGCACCGTGCACAATGAGAGTAATTACTAAATTAGCAAATGGTTGAAGTTATATTCATAAACAAAAAACAGCATTCTGAAATTAATTACATGCAGTTTATAAGATTTATGTTTAATTACTTACCATCAAGATTCTCCTTTTTGATAGCTCTAGGTTTCTGAGTTTGGGATTGCTTAATTGAAAACAAATCCTTCTTCTCAGGATGTAGATTTTCAACTGTTATCACATCGTTTTTCTGGGTTTGAAAAGGATACGCTAGGTAGAAAAAAATACATGTATAATGGAACTTCTGGATATGCCAAATAATCAAATTTTCTTTGCATAGAGCTGAACTAAGAAAGAAACACCATGTGAATAATTTTCATGAGTGTGTGTGAAAGCAGTTTTTTTACTGAGTAATTATTAACTGTGCAAATACCAACAAAAAGGTATTATTAGTTTTGCCATTGTTTTCTAATTATCTTAGGTCATTCATTTTCACGTCTATAAAATATATGCTCAAATACATATTCATGAACCAAAGGAAAAAAAATCGTCTGATGAGTTTAAAATAATATAACATTTTCTTTAATTATTATACTTACTATAGCGTCTTTCCTCTGGGGAACCTATATGCTTCTTCACTTGCGTTTGGGGTTTTGAAACTAAATCTTGATCCACAAGCAGAGGATGTTGACCTGACGCTCCATAAAAACCTATATAAAAAGATGCATTTAGTCTACTACATGGAAAAATAGAACGATTGGGCAATATCTATATTTCAAATTTATAACCAGTGTACAGTAACATTTTCTCTCGTTTTTATGAAGTCATAAGTCATTTACTAATATTATAATGCTAGATCTGTCATAAAACTAGATGATGTTGAAGCTATCTCATTATATAAATTTTCATAAGCAGCAAGTATATTTTATTTTATTTTTTGGAGGGCAAATTGGCTTTTTATTTTTATTTTTTTAATAAATTTATTTATTTTTGTTGGAGGCTAATTACTTTACAACATTGTAGTGGTTTTGCCATACATTGACATAAATCTGCCACGGGTGTACATGTGTTCCCCATCCTGAACATCCCTCTCACCTTCCTCCCCATCCCATTCCTCTGGGTCATTCCAGTGCACCAGTACAAGCACCCTGTCTCATGCATTGAACCTGGACTGGCAATCCATTTCACATATGATAATATACATGTTTCAATGCCATTCTCCCAAACCATCCCACCCTCGACCTTTCCCACAGAGTCCTACATCTGTGTCTCTTCTGCTGTCTCACATATAGGGTTATCGTTACCATCTTTCTAAATTCCATATATATGTGTTAGTATACTGTATTGGTGTTTTCCTTTCTGGCTTACTTCACTCTGTATAGTATGTTCCAGTTTCACCCCCCTCATTAGAACTGATTCAAATGTATTCTTTTTAATGGCTATTATTCCATTGTGTATATCTACCAAAACTTTCTTATCCATTCATCTGCTGATGGATGTTGAGGCTGCTTCCATGTCCTGGCTATTATAAACAATGTTTCAATGAACATTGGGGTACACGTGTCTCTTTCAATTCTGGTTTCCTTGGTGTGTATGCACAGGAGTGGGATTGCTGGGTCATATGGAAGTTTTATTTCCAGGTTTTTAAGGAATCTTCACACTGTTCTCCATAGCGGCTGTACTAGTTTGCATTCCCACCAACAGTGTAAGAGGGTTGCCTTTTCTCCACACCCTCTCCAGAATTTATTGCCTGTAGACTTTTGGATAGCAGCCACTCTGACTGGTGTGAAATGGTACCTCATTATGGTTTTGATTTGCATTTCTCTGATAATGAGTGATGTTGAGCATCTCTTCATGTGTTTGTTAGCCATCTGTATGTCTTCTTTGGAGAAATGTCTGTTTAGTTCTTTGGCCCATTTTTTGATTGGGTCATTTATTTTTCTGGAATTGAGCTGCAGGAGTTCCTTCTATACTTTTGAGATGAATCCTTTGTCTGTTTCTTCATTTGCTATTATTTTCTCCCATTCTGAAGGCTGTCTTTTCACCTTGTGTATAGTTTCCTTTGTTGTGCAAAAGCTCTTAAGTTTCATTAGGCCCCATTTTTTTATTTTTGCTTTTATGTTCATTACTCTGAGAGGTGGGTCATAGAGGATCCTCTTGTGATTTATGTTGGAGAGTATTTTACCTATGTTTTCATCTAGGAGTTTTATAGTTTCTGGTCCTAAGTTTATATCTTTAATCCATTTTGAGTTTATTTTCGTTTATGGTGTTAGAAAGTGTTCTAGTTTCATTCTTTTACAAGTGGTTGACCAGGTTTCCCAGCACCACTTGTTAAAGAGATTGTCTTTTCTCCATTGTATATTCTTGTCTCCTTTGTCAAAGATAAGGTGTCCATAGGTGTGTGGATTTATCTCTGGGCTTTCTATTTTGTTCCATTGATCTATATTTCTGTCTTTGTGCCAATACCATACTGTCTTGATGACTGTAGCTTTGTAGTATTGCCTGAAGTCAGGCAGGGTGATTCCTCCAGTTTCATTCTTTCTCAAAATTGCTTTGGGTATTCAAGGTTTCTTTGTATTTCCATACATTGTGAAATTATTTGTTCTAATTCTGTGAAAAATACTGTTGGTAGCTTGATAGGGATTGCATTAAATCTAACATTGTTTTGGGTAGTATACTCGTTTTCACTACATTGATTCTTTCAATCCATGAACATGGTATATTTCTCCAACTATTTGAGTCCTGTTTGATTTCTTTCACCAGTGTTTTATAGTTTTCTATATATAGGCCTTTTGTTTCTTTAGGTAGATATATTCCTAAGTATTTTATTCTGTTCATTGCAATGGTGAATGGAATTCTTTCTTTAATTTCTCTGTTTTCTCATTGTTAGTGTATAGGAATGCAAGGGATTTCTGTGTGTTAATTTTATATCCTGCAACTTTACTATATTCATTGATTAGCTCTAGTAATTTTCTGGTGCAGTCTTTAGGCTTTTCTATGTAGAGGATCATGTCATCTGCAAACAGTGAGAGTTTTACTTCTTCTTTTCTATCTGGATTCCTTTTATTTCTTTTTCTGCTCTGATTGCTGTGGCCAAAACTTCCAAAACTATGTTGAATAGTAGTGGAGAGAGTGGGCACTCTTGTCTTGTTCCTGACTTTAGGGGAAATGCTTTCAATTTTTCACCATTGAGGGTAATGTTTTCTGTGGATTTGTCATATATAGCTTTTATTATGTTGAGGTATATTCCTTCTATTCCTGCTTTCTGGAGGGTTTTTTATCATAAATGGATATTGAATTTTTTAAAAGGCTTTTTCTGCATCTATTGAGATAATCATATGGTTTTTATATTTCAATTTCTTAATGTGGTGGATTACACTGATTGATTTGCGGATATTAAAGAATCCTTGCATCCCTGGGATAAAGCCCACTTAGTTATGATGTATGATCTTTTTAATATGTTGTTGGAGTCTGTTTGCTAGAATTTTGTTAAGGATTTTTGCATCTATGTTCATCAGTGATATTGGCCTGCAGTCTTCTTTTTTTGTGGCATCTTTGTCTGGTTTTGGTATTAGGGTGATGCTGGCCTCATAGAATGAGTGTGGAAGTTTACCTTCCTCTGCAATTTTCCAGAAGAGTTTATCTAGGATAGGTGTTAGATCATCTCTAAATTTTTGGTAACATTCAGCTGTGAAGCTGTCTGGTCCTGGGGTTTTGTTTGCTGGAAGATTTCTGATTACAGTTTCGATTTCCGTACTTGTGATGGGTCTGTTAAGATCTTCTATTTCTTTCTGGTTCAGTTTTGGAAAGTTGTACTTTACTAACAATTCGTCCATTTCTTCCAAGTTGTCCATTTTATTGGCATAGAGCTGCTGGTAGTCTCTTATGATCCTTTGCATTTGTGTGTTGTCTATTGTGATTTCTCCATTTTCATTTCTAATTTTGTTGATTTGATTCTTCTCCCTTTGTTTCTTGATGAGTCTAGCTAGTGGTTTTTCAATTTTATTTATCTTTTCAAAAAACCAGCTTTTAGCTTTGTTGATTTTTGCTATGGCCTCTTTTGCTTCTTTTGCACTTATTTCTGCCCTAATTTTTAAGATTTCTTTCCTTCTACTAACCCTGGGGTTCTTCATTTCTTCCTTTTCTAGTTACTTTAGGTGTAGTTACATTATTTATTTGACTTTTTTCTTGTCTCTTGAGGTAAGCCTGTATTGCTATGAACCTTCCCCTTAGCACTGCTTTTACAGTGTTCCATAGGTTTTGGATTGTTGTGTTTTCATTTTCATTCGTTTCTATGCATATTTTGATTTCTTTTTTGATTTCTTCTATGATTTGTTGGTTATTCAGTAGCGTGTTGTTCAGCCTCCAAATGTGGAATTTTTAATAGTTTTTCTCCTGTATTTGACATCTGATCTTACTGCATTGTGGTTAGAAAAGATTCTTGGAATGATTTCAATTTTTTTGAATTTACCAAGGCTAGATTTATGGCCCAGGATGTGATCTATCCTGGAGAACGTTCCATGTGCACTTGAGAAAAAGATGAAATTCATTGCTTGGGGGTGAAATGTCCTATAGATATCAGTTAGGTCTAACTGGTCCATTGTCTCATTAAAAGTTTGTGTTTCCTTGTTAATTTTCTGTTTAGTTGATCTATCTATAGGTGTGAGTGGGGTATTAAAGTCTGCCACTATTATTGTGTTATTGTTAATTTCCCCTTTCATACTCGTTAGCATTTGCCTTACATATTGTGGTGCTCCTATGTTGGGTGCATATATAATCGTTATATCTTCTTCTTGGATTGATCCTTTGATTATTATGCAGTGTCCTTCCTTGTCTCTTTTCACAGCATTTATTTCAAAGTCTATTTTATCTGATATGAGTATTGCTACTCCTGCTTTCCTTTGGTCTCTATTTGCATGGAATATTTTTTTCCAGCCCTTCACTTTCAGTCTATATGTGTCTCTCAGTTTGAGGTGCTTCTCTTGTAGACAACATATATAGGGGTTTTGTTTTTGTATCCATTCAGCCAGTCTTTGTCTTTTGGTTGGAGCATTCAACCCATTTACATTTAAGGTAATTATTGATAAGGATGATCCCGTTGCCATTTGCTTTGTTGTTTTGGGTTTGTGTTCATACAGCCTTTCTGTGTTTCCTGTCTAGAGAAGATTCTTTGGCATTTGTTGAAGAGCTGGTTTGGTGGTGCTGAATTCTCTCAGCTTTTACTTGTCTGTAAAGCTTTTGATTTCTCTTTCATATCTGAATGAGATCCTTGCTGGGTACAGTAATCTAGGTTGTAGGTTTTCCTTTTTCATCACTTTAAGTATGTCCTGCCATTCCCTTCTGGTCTGAAGAGTTTCTATGGAAAGATCAGTTGTTATCCTTATGGGGATCCCCTTGTGTGTTATTTGTTGTTTCTCCCTTGCTGCTTTTAATATTTGTTCTTTGTGTTTGATCTTTGTTAATTTGATTAATATGTGTCTTGGGGTGTTTCACCTTGGGTTTATCCTGTGTGGGACTCTCTGGGTTTCTTGGACTTTGGTGACTATTTCCTTCCCCATTTAAGGGAAGTTTTCAACTATTATCTCCCTCAAGTATTTTCTGATGGTCTTTGTCTTCTTCTCCTGGGACTCCTATGATTCAAATGTCGGGGCATTTAACATTGTCCCAGAGGTCTCTGAGGTTGTCCTCATTTAATTCTTTTTTCCTCTCTGATTCATTTATTTTGACCCTTCTATCTTATGCCTCACTTATCCTATCTTCTGCCTCTGTTATTCTTCTGTTGATTCCCTCCAGAGTGTTTTTTATCTCATTTACTGCATTATTCGTTATATATTGACTCTTTTTTACTTCTTCTAGGTCCTTGTTAAACATTTCTTGCATCTTTTCGATCTTTGTCCCCAGGCTATTTATCTGTAACTCCATTTTGTTTTCAAGATTTTGGTTCATTTTCACTATCATTATCTGAATTCTTTTTCAGGTAGATTCCCTGTCACTTCCTCTTTTGTTTGGTTTGGTGGGCATTTATTCTGTTCCTTTACCTGCTGAGTATTTCTCTGCCTTTTCATCATGTTTATATTGCTGTGTTTGGGGGGCCTTACTGTCTCTTGACAGTTTGTTGTTCTGCTTTATTGTGGAGGTTCCTCGCTGTGGGTGGCGTTGGACGGGTCGCTTGTCATGGTTTCCTGATTAGGGAAGCTTGTTTCGGTGTTCTGGTGGGTGGAGCTGGATTTCTTCTCTCTGGAGTGCAATGAAGTGTCCAGTAGTGAGTTTTGAGATGTCAGTGGGTTTGGTGTGACTTTGGGTGGCCTGTATATTGAAGCTCAGGGCTATGTTCCTGTGTTGATGGAGAATTTGCGTGGTATGTCTTGCTCTGGAACTTGTTGGGTCTTGGGTGATGCTTGGTTTCAGTGTTGGAATGGAGGCTTTTGGATGAGCTCTTATCGATTAATGTTCCCTGGAGTCAGGAGTTCTCTGGTGTTTTCAGGTTTTGGACTTAAGCCTCTTGCCTCTGGTTTTCAGGCGTATTCTTACAGTAGCCTCAAGACTGCTCCATCTATACAGCACTGATAATAAAACTTCTAGGTTAATGATGAAAAGTTTCTCCACAGTGAGGGCCACCTGGAGAGGGTCACAGAGTTGCATGGAGAAGAGAAGACGGAGGAGGGAGATAGAGGTGACCAGGAGGAGAAAAGGGGGAATCAAAAGGAGAGAGACAGATCCAGCCAGTAATCAATTCCATAAGTGTTCTCCACAGCCCGGAACACACAAAGAGATTCACAGAGTTGGGTAGAGAAGACAAGGGGGAGGGAGGAGAGAGAGGTGGCCTGGTGGAGAAAATGGAGAGTCAAAAGGGGGAGAGAGCAATCAAGCCAGTAATCACACTCCCAAGTAAAAATGGGTACTGAAGATTGGGTTCTTAAAGATATAAAATTGATAACAAATACCAAAAAGCAAAGATTAAAAATCTAGCATAGAGGTTAGACTGTCAAAAATATAATGTTAAAAAAACAAAACAAAGTCACAAAAATTAGAAAATATATATATGAAGTTTCTTTTAAGAATAGGGTCTTTTTTTTTTTGCAAGGTAGTAGTATGTTATAAAAATGAAAATTAAAGGAATAATAGAGGACTTAAAAATTAAAAAAAAAGTTTAAAAAATTTAAAAAATGGTAATAGCAAAAATATGTCTAGGGGTTTCTCTGGAGCTGTTGTGGACAGTGTGGGGTCAGTTCAGTTTCACATAGTTCCTTGATCTGGCTTATACTTCTCAAGATCTATAAGCCCCTTCCATATAGTCAGTGCTAACTACAGGGTTTTAATCTGTTGCACCTGCTACTTCCAAAGTGGTTCCCTCTGTTTATTTTGGCTTCTTCTGTTTGCTGGTCTCTTCAGTGTCTACTTTCCGCCCTGACACAAGGGGGCGAAGGTGGTCACTTGTTTAGGCTCACTTGTTCAGTTGTGCTGTGGGGAGGGAGGAACACTGCAAGCAAATATCACTGGCCTGTGTGGGGAACACTCGCAGTGTCTCAGCCACACTGGGTTTGCCCCTGATCATAGCGTGTGTGCTCTCACGGTCTACGATCTACGGCCTATGGTGTTCAGGCTCCAGGTTGCTCTGCTGGGAACTGTCTTGAGGCGGCCCTGGGTTGCCTGCACTTCCCAGGTCTAAGCTGCTCAGGTTCAGGTTCTCGGGTACTCCCCAAAGGCGCAGACTCAGTTGGGCCTGCGTTTTGTGCCCTTCCCAGGTCTGAGCAGCTCAGATGACCAGGTGCTTGGTGAGCACAGTCACCCCCAGGTGTGGGGTGCGTCTTATTGCCTCCCCCATCCCAGTGGCTTGGTTTTCTGGGTGTACAATGGGCGTGCCTTCTAAGGTGTGCCATGAGTCTCTTCTGGGGAGCTGATCTCTGGCTGCAACCCTCCTGGCGGATGTCAACCCTCCAGAATCCCAAGAAGTCTTGGTTAGCAACGAAGCCTGCTTACAGTTTGGTAGAGGATGCCTCTCTGGGGCGGCGATTGCCCGTTTCCGGCTCTGGCTGCCTGCCCCCCCCCCCCCCCCAACCTGCTTGTCTCCAGTGGGGGATGGGCCGGTCCGCAGTCTGCTAGCTCTCCTCTGGGATTCGCTCAGTCCTTTGTTCTGTGAGCGGGCCTGGCAGTATCTTAGGTTAGGGCTTTTCATGGGACAGTTCTCTCTTTTTTTCTGTCTCTGGCTATTCCACAGTTTGGGTTGCTATCTCACGTTCATTCCCTCAGATTGCCCTCAGGGCATTCCGGCCCAGTCCTTACCCTAGGTAATGCAGCCCGCGCCTCCCAGTTCAGCCCCCACCTGCTGGTGGCAGATGCGAGCACTGCGAGTTGATCTTAGGCACGTAATCTGTGGGTTTTAATTATTGATTTATTTATTTTTCCTCCCTGCTATGTTGCCCTCTGAGATTCCAAGACTCCCTACAGACCTGCCTATGAGAGTGTTTCCTGGTGTTTGGAGACTTCTCTTTTAGGACTCCCTTCCCAGGATGGATCTCCGTTCCTACCTCTTTTGTCTTTTTATTTTTTATATCTTGTCCTACCTCCTTTCAAAGACAACAGGCTGCCATTCTGGGTGCCTGATGTCCTCTGCCAGCATTCAGAAGTTGTTTTGTGGTATTTGCTCAGCGTTCAAATATTCTTTTGATGAATTTATGGGGGGAAAGTGGTCTCCCTGTCCTATTCCTCTGCCATCTTAGGACCACCCCCCAGCAAGTATATTTTATTCTGGTCTTCAGATTTCATGGGCTATTTATACTTTAGGTTAATACATAATAATAGACCAAACAATGAAAATGCCTGTGTAGAAAGTCATTCATTAATTATAAAACACAGCCATCTAAATGTTCAAGCATAGAAGATCGGTTGAATAAAGTGACTATATATACCACAAGTATGGTATTGGTATAATGTAAATATGCTACAATGGTAGATAATTGTGTGTGTATATACATATAGACACACATACATACTATATATAGTATATAAATATCTGAACATAGAGAGGGACATTCACTTCCCCTATTATCAATACATCAGATGCTTGCCAGATGTCATGTCATGGGAAAATGAAAGTAGTGGGAACACTGGTAGAGCTCCTGCCCTTTCATGTTTAGACTCTTGTTAATACTATTGCAGTAAGTGAATAAAGACTTTTTACTTTCAATTTGGTTCACTGTCTTTATAGACTACCTTCACAACTGATAGCTGTCTTTTCAGTGACAAATGGTGGCAAGCAGGGTGGCCCAATTAAGTACAATGTCTTTCTGGAAAAGTGAAAAGCATGAAGATCCACCTGGGTATTTTGGGGAAATGCTAGACAAGACTACAAGGCTTGTTGGCAAGTACTAGCCGGTCAACTGCAAGAGTCTGAGGGTCCCAACAATGCACTGTGCTAGCCACAGCAATGAGCCTCAGGAAGTGCTACATCAAGAATACCCGGGAGCACTCTTGGAGAGGATTTCTTCAGTTGTTCAGTAGTGTCCAACTATTTGTGACCCCATGGACTGCAGCACGCCAGGCTTTCTTGTCCTTCACCATCTCCCAGAGGTTGCTCAAACTCATGTTCATTGAGTCATTGGTGCCATCCAACCATCTCATCCTCTGTCGTGCCCTTCTCTTCCCACCTTCAATCTTTCCCAGCATCAGATCTTTTCTAAGGAATCAGCTTTTCACATCAGGTGGCCAAAGCACTGGAGCTTTAGCTTCAGCATCAGTTCTTCCAATGAACAGTCAGGATTGATTTCCTTTTTAAGATTGATTGGTTTGATCTCCTTGTAGTCCAAAGGACTCACAAGAATCTTCTCCAACACCACAGCTTGAAAGCACCAAGTCTTTGGTGCTCAGCCTTCTTTATGGTCCAACTCTCACATCCACACATTACTACTGGAGAAAGCATAGCTTTGATTAGATGGACCTTTGTCAGCAAAGTAATGTCTCTGCTTCTTAATATGCTATCTAGGTTGGTCATAGCTTCTCTTCCAAGGAGCAAGCGTCTTTTAATTTCATGACTGCAGTCACCATCTGCAGTGATTTTGGAGCCCAAGAAAATAAAGTCTGTCACTGTTTCCATTGTTTCCCCATCTATCGGCCATGAAGTGATGGGACCAGATGCCATGATATTCATTTTTTGAATATTGAGTTTTAAGCCATATTTTTCACTCTCCCCTTTCACCTTCATCAAGAGGCACTTTAGTTCCTCTTTGCTTTCTTTCATAAGGGTGGTGTCACCTGCATGTCTGAGGTTATTTGTATTTCTCCCAGCAATCTTGATTCCAGCTTGTGCTTCATCCAGTGTGGAATTTTGCATGATGCACTCTGCATGTAAGTTTAATAAGCAGGGTGACAATACATTGCCTTGATGTACTCCTTTCCCAATTTGGAACCAGTCTGTTGTTCAACGTCCAGTTCCAACTGTTACTTCTTGACCTACATACAGGTTTCTCAGGAGCAGGTAAGGTGGTCTGGTATTCCCATCTCTTTAAGAATTTTCCACAGTTTGTTGTGATCCACACAGTCAAAGGCTTTGGTGCAGTCAATGAAGCAGATGTTTTTCTGGAATTCTCTTGCTTTTTCCATGATCCAGAAGATGTTGGCAATTTGATCTGGTTCCTCTGCCTTTTCTAAACCCACATTGTATATCTGGAAGTTCTCAGTTCACATACTGCTGAAGCCTAACTCGGATATTTTGAGCATTGCTTTGCTAGAATGTAAAATCAGGGCAACTGTGTGGTAGCTTGAAAATTCTTTGGCATTGCCTTTGTTATTGGAATGAAAACTGACCTTTCCTAGTCCTGTGGCCACTGCTGAGTTTCCCAGTTTGCTGGCATATTGAATGCAGCACTTTAACAGCATTATTTTAGGATTTTCAATAGGTCAGCTGGAATTCCATCACCTCCACTAGCTTTATTCATAGTGATGCTTCCCAAGGCCCACTTGACTTCACATTCCAGGGTGTCTGGCTCTAGGTGAGTGATCACACCATTGTGATTATCTGGGTCATGAAGATCTTTTTTGTATATCCTGTATTCTTGCCACCTCTTCTTAATATCTTCTGCTTCTGTTAGGTGTGTACTGTTTGTGTCCTTTATTCTGTCCATCTTTGCATGAAATTTTCCCTTGGTATCTCTAATTTTCTTGAAGAGATCTCCAGTCTTTCCTATTCAATTGTCTTCCTCTATTTCTTTGCATTGTTCACTGAGGAATGCTTTATCTCTCCTTGCTGTTCTCTGGAACTCTGTGTTCAGATGGGTATATCTTTCCTTTTACTCTTCGCCTTTTACTTCTCTTCTTTTCTTAGCTATTTGTAAGACCTACTCAGACAACCATTTTGCTATTTTGCATTTCTTTTTCTTTGGGACAGTTTTGATCACCACCTCCTGTACAATGTTATGAATCTCAGTCCATAGTTCTTCAGGCACCCTGTCTATCAGATCTAATCCCTTGAATCTATTTCTCACTTCCATTGTATAATCATAAGGGATTTGATTTTGTTCATACCTCAATGGCCTAGTGGTTTTCCCTTTAATTTAAGTCTGTAATTTGCATTAAGGAGTTCATGATCTGAGCCACAGCCAGCTCCAGTTCTTGTTTCTGCTGACTGTATAGAGCTTCTGCATCTTCGGCTGCAAAGAATGTAATCAACCAAATTTTGGTTTTTGACCATCTGGTGATGTCCATGTGTAGAGTAGTCTCTTGTGCTGTTGGAAGAGGGTGTTTTCTATGACTAGTGTGTTCTCTTGGGAATAGTCTGTTAGCCTTTTCCCTGCTTCATTTTGTACTCCAAGGCTAAACTGGCTCTTTATTTTAGGTATCACTTGATTTCCTACTTTTGCATTCCAGTCCCTTATGATGAAAAGGACATCTTTTTTTTTGGTGTTAGTTCTAGAAGGTCTTGTAGTTCTTCATAGAACCATTCAACTTCAGATTCTTCAGCATTAGTGGTTGCATTACTGTGATATTGAATGGTTTGCCTTGGAAATGAACAGAGATCATTCTGTTGTTTTTCAGATTTCATTCAAGTACTGCATTTCAGACTCTCTTGTTGACTATGAGGGCTATTCCATTTCTTCTAAGGGATTCTTGCCCACAGTAGTAGATATAATGGTCATCTGAATTAAATTAACCCATTCCCATCTATTTTAGTTCACTGATTCCTAAAATGTAGATGTTTACTCTTGCCATCTCCTGTTTGACCACTTCCAATTTACCTTGATTCATGGACGTAACATTCTAGGTTCTTATGCAATACTGTTGTCAGTTTTAATGAGGTTCCAGACAATGATGGACAGCCTAAAACTGAGACTCATCATTGAATTAAATGAATATAGAACTCTTTGGGATTGCTTTGTCTGTGATGTAAAGAGGCCTTAGAGACTTGAGTTGTTCACTTGCATGATGAAAGAAGTAACCAAACTGAGTGAGGCACTTTGGTACTTTGTGGGCTGCATCACTATAAAGCCCCTTCTTAAGTGTCACCCAACAGCAGGAAGTTTGCTCAAGGTGGAGGGAGAAAGGGAAGAGGATAGGCGAACACTGAGACCCTCTCCTTCCTCAGCTGGGTACTATTTATGCTCTGGCAACTTTCAGCCTGGACCTGTCACTAAAATCATGTTTGGACCACCACTGCAGAGTCTATAGCAGCCCTGTTAACCATGCTATAGTAATGAATAAGAACAGTAGATAAGCTTGTTAACCAGGCCAGGTTTCTAGATTTATTTCTGCTATTCCTGCTGGTTATTGAGCTAAACCAAACTTCCTTATAAGGTCAGGTGATAATGTTCTGCAACAAAATCCAGAACTTAACTGACCTACTTTTAGACACAGAGAAATGGTGTCTACCTTCTGCTCAAATGGTAAAGACTAGCTAAGACAGCAATATAAAATGGTAACCATGTGCTTTCTCCTGGATGATGCTTCTAGAGAAACTCTCTGAGTCTGGATACTCAAAGAGGAGGTAGATGACCAGGTATTAGGCCATAAGGGCCACAAAATACAGCCTTATTAGAGTCTGCATGTTTAACAACTGCTATGATGAATTGAAATTATTCCCTCTGGCTCTCCCTGTGAATATGGAGATGAATAGGTGAGCCCCTCTAACATTTAGCAACAAACAAGACAAAACTGCAGATCAGATCTCAGGATCTCCAGTAGGGACCAGAGGTTGTATCCCAAGGTCAGAGTTGAATGTGGAGGTAGGAAAGAGTTACATTTCTGGGACTTTCGAATACCAGTACAGAGGTGGCTGTGACCCTCAAACCCCAGCACCAGAATGAGGGGAAAAAACAATGTCTCTGATTTTGGATCTGAGGTCATTACCAGTGGGACCCTCACCTAGATCCAGCTATGGATGGGTCTCTTTGGACAACTCCAAACTCCAACAAAAACTTCTTAGGGCATTCACTATTGAATTTATCAGTGATATAGATGTGCTGCCTAAGTGAACACCTGCTCACATTTGCCCATAAGCCCGAAGAAGACTGCTCCAGCTGGCACCATTTTAGTGGGCATATGGAAGACCATAAACCTCCCTGACTAGCAGCCCCTAGTGCTGTTGTTTCTCAGAAACAGCAGCAACTGCCTAGAATAAAAAAGCAAAAAGCAACGCCTTCACTGCTGAGTTCAAGAATAATAAGGCCCTTCATGAGACTAATTCTCACTCAATAGCCTCATCTAACCTGTGTACATGGCCTTAGGAGCATGGAGTCTCGAGGACTATTGGCAGCTCAACGCTGTAGTAAAACTCTAAGCACTGGCAGTACGTGACTTTGACACTGTCACAGGGGCTACTGCCCAAGAGAAAGAAACTTGGTATACAAAAACTGACATTTCAAACTCCCTTTTCAGCATCACTGTCCATGTGGATAATCAGAATCAGTTTAATTTTATGTGTAATGGCTTGCAATATACCACTAATGTCCATCCAAAAGTCTACCTAAATTCCCCTACTATCTGTCATCAGATATGATGAGGCCAAGAAAAATTCAAGCTACTGGAAGGAACACTAGCCTTCCATTATGTTGAAGATGTCTTCCTGGTGGCCCCAGAAAAGGACACTACCCAATGATGACTGGTCATTCTGAGGACTCACATGAGGCAACATGATGAGCCATTAATACAGATGAGGCACCATGACCCATCACCCAAGTGAAATTCCTAGGAACGATCTGGAAAAAGCAACAACATCCTATCCAGAGGAAACGACTGACAATATCTGGTCCTCTTAACTTCCCCAAATAAAAAGAGTTCCAACAATTGGTGGTACTTTTCTGGTATTGGCACTTTCCAAACAGGGAACTTGATGGCACCTACCTATGAGGTCACCAAGAACACCTCACCTTTGTGTGGCCCAACTAACAGAATACCCTGTTGGGGGTCTCCATCAAGCCTCCAGGCTGCCCTTCCCCTAAGCCTCTCTGATTTCTATTTGCTGTTTTAGTTACAGATCTCAAAAACTTACCAGTCTGTCATTTGGAGCCTAGGTAGAATGACACTGCTACTGGTCAGAAGTGCCCACTGGGCAGAATTTCCTGGAACCTGTAATCTCCTAGAGTCAGCTAAAAGGTATACACAATTGGAGATATGACTGGACAGTTACTGAGCTTAGTGGATACTGAGTGCATGCTTTATGACTGTGAAATAATCTTATGGCAAAGAAATTACAGTCCGAAGGTATTAACACTTTGGATCTTGTTCTCTAGTTATCTTTGGGTATTCACAGTTTAGGTCATTTATTTTTACTTCTATAAAATATACACTCAAATACATATTCATAAACCAAGGAAAAATGATTATCTGATGAGTTTAAAATAATTTAAAGTTACCATAATTATTATACTTACTCTGACTCCTTTCCCTTCTGTAATTTATTTGGTTCTCTACTTGCGTTTGGAGTTTTGACACTGGATATTGATTAAAAACCATAAGATTTTTATCTGGTACTCCAATATGAGCTACAAAAAGAGATATATTTATTTATTTATTTATTTATTTTTTTACCTTGCTGTCTTTTTTTTTTTTGGTTTTTAATTAATTTATTTATTTTTTCAGTAGGTTTTGTCATACATTGACATGAATCAGCAATAGATTTACACGTATTCCCCATCCCGATCCCCCCTCCCACCTCCCTCTCCACCCGATTCCTCTGGGTCTTCCCAGTGCACCAGGTTCGAGCACTTGTCTCATGCATCCCACCTGGGCTGGTGACCTGTTTCACCATAGATAACATACATACTGTTCTTTCGCAACATCCCACCCTCACCTTCTCCCACAGAGTTCAAAAGTCTGTTCTGTACTTCTGTGTCTCTTTTTCTGTTTTGCATATAGGGTTGTCGTTACCATCTTTCTAAATTCCATATATATGTGTTAGTATGCTGTAATGTTCTTTATCTTTCTGGCTTACTTCACTCTGTATAATGGGCTCCAGTTTCATCCATCTCATTAGAACTGGTTCAAAAAAATATGGAATGCTTCACGAATTTGCGTGTCATCCTTGCGCAGGGGCCATGCTAATCTTCTCTGTATCGTTCCAATTTTAGTATATGTGCTGCCGAAGCGAGCACAAAGAGATATATTTAGTTCATTAAATGGAAAAACAGATCAATCATGAAATCTCTAGATTTCAAATTTACAGCACGTGTACAGTAGCATCAGAGAAGGCAATGGCACCCCACTCCAGTACTCTTGCCTGGAAAATCCCATGGATGGAGGAACCTGGTAGGCTGCAGTCCATGGGGTCGTGAAGAGTCGGACACGACTGAGCAACTTCACTTTCACTTTTCACTTTAATGCATTGGAGAAGGAAATGGCAACCCACTCCAGTGTTCCTGCCTGGAGAATCCCAGGCATGGCAAAGCCTGGTGGGCTGCCATCTATGGGGTAGCACAGAGTTGGACATGACTGAAGAGACTTAGCAGCAGTACAGTAGTATTTTTTCTCATTTTTAAAGTTATCAGTAAATTATCATAATGATTTTATATGCAAATAAGAAAGGTTTTAATGGATGCTACTGAAAATGTCTCATTATTTCAAAGATATTATGAGGCATCAAATATATTTCATATTAATCTCTACTTTGGGGGCATGTATATACTAGGTAAATATATAATAGTAGATAAAACAATAAAAATACATATGCACAAGGTTATTCATTATAGTATTATCTGTAATTGCAAGGTATTTTATTTCCTGAACAGCTAAATGTTCAAGAATAGGATATTGGTTAAATGCTGTACTAAGTCACTTGTGTCCAATTCTTTGCAACCCTATGGACTGTAGCCCACCAGGCTCCTCTGTCCATGGGGATTCTCCAGGCAAGAATACTGGAGGGGGTTGCCATGTCCTCTTCCAGAGGATCTTCCCAACCCAGGGATCGAACCTGCAGCTCTTATGTCTCCTGCACTGGCAGGCAGGTTCTTTACTACTAGTGCCACCTGGGAAGCCCCTTATTGGTTGAATAAACCAAGGCATATACAATTAATTATGGTATAGTATAAACTGTGGTATATAATGTGGTACTATTTTATATATTTATGTAAAAATAAGAAAATATTTTTATAAACTACATGGAGGGATTTCTAGGAGATAATGTCAAGCGGAAAATAATTTTAAAGTGTGTGTAGTATGCTAACTTTTGGTTCAGAAAGAAGTAATCAGAAAAATGAAAAATATATATTAACTTTACAAGATGAAGCACAGAAAATATAAGCATAAGAATAAAGGGAGGAGGAGGAGCTAAGATGGTGGAGGAATAGGACGGGGAGACCACTTTCTCCCCTACAAATTCATCAAAGGAACATTTGAACGCTGAGCAAACTCCACAAAACAACTTCTGATCGCTAGCAGAGGACATCAGGTGCCCAGAAAAGCAGCCCATTGTCTTTGAAAGGAGATAGAACAAAATATAAAAAAGAGACAAAAGAGTTAGGGACGGAAACCCATCCCAGGAAGGGAGTCCTAATAGAGGAAGTTTCCAAACACCAGGAAACCCTCTCACTGGCGGGTCTAGGGGAAGTTCTTGAATTTCGGAGGGCAACCTAACCGGGAGGAAAAATAAATAAAACCCACAGATTACATGCCTAAAAGCAACTCCCAGCAGAAAAGTACCCCAGATGCTCACATCCGCCACCAGCAAGTGGGGGCTGAACGGAGAGGAGGGGGCAGCATTGCTTAGGGTAAGGAACGGGCCTGAATGCCCTGAGGGCAATCGGAGGGAGCTGACGTGAGATAGCAACTTAAACTGTAGGATAGCAAGAAAGAGAGAGAAAAACCTGCGAAAAGCCCTAACCGAAGACACTGCCAGCCCTTTCGCAGAACAAAGGAAGGACTGAGCAATTCCAGAGAAGAGCTAGCTGGCTTCAGACTGGCCCATCCCCCACTGGAGGCAGGAGGCAGGGGGGAGGGGAAAGGGACAAACTCGCCCGAGAGACAGCATCCCCTACCAAACTGCAAACAAGCTTCCAGTTTCTAACCAAAGATTAGATTTGGTTAGAATGAGATTCTGGATGGTTGACATCCACAGGGAGGGTCGCACTAGAGACCAGCTCCCCAGAAGAGACACAAGACGCACAGAACCGGCGAGCGCAGAAACTGAGGCTGGGACCACGGAGGGGATAAGGCACGCTGCACCCGGGGAGAGTGCGCTCATCAAGCTCCTGGCTGCCTGAGCTCCTCGGGCCGGGGAAGGTACAAAATGCAGGCCCAACCGAGTCTGAGTCTTTGTAGAGTACCCGAAAACCTGAACCTGAGTGGCTTAACCTGGGAAGTGCATGCAACTCAGGGCCTGCTCCCTGTAGAGCAACCTGGAGCCTGAGCAGTGTAGATGGGGAAAGCACACATACCGCAAGCGGGGGCAAACCCAGTGTGGCTGGAACACTGCGAGTTCTCCCCACACACACCAGTGATACTTGTCTACAGTGCCCCACCCTCCCCACAGCATGACTGAACAAGCGAACCTAAACAAGAGACCACCTCCGACTACTTGTGTCAGGGTGGAAATTAGACACTGAAGAGACCTGCAAACAGAAGCCAAATAAACAAAGGGAACCGCTTTAGAAGTGACAGGTGCAACAGATTAAAATCCCTGTAGTTAACACCGACTACACCAGAAGGGGCCTATAGATATCGAGAAGTGTAAGCTGGAACAAGGAGCTATCTGAAACTGAACCGAACCCACACTGCCCACAACAGCTCCAGAGAAATTCCTAGATATATTTTTACTGTTATTATTATTTTTTTATTAAAATTTTTTTCTTTTATTTTTTTTAAAGTCCTCTATTACTCCATTACACCTTAATTTTCATTTTAATAACCCACTATAACCTTGCAAAAAAAAGACCCTATTTTTAAAGTGAACTTCATATATATTTCTTAAATTTTTTGTGTTTTTGTTTTTGTTTGTAATATTGTATTTTTAAGAGTCTAACCTCTACTCTAGATTTTTAATCTTTGTTTTTCAGTATTTGATATCAATTTTGGACATTTAAGAATCCAATAATCAATACCCATTTTTACTCAGGAGTGTGATGATTACTCTCTCCCCTTTTGACTCTCCTTTTTTTCCCCCAGATCACCTCTATTTCCTCCCTCCCCCTTCTCTTCCCAATCCAATTCTGTGAATCTCTGTGGGTATTCTGGGCCACGGAGACCACTTAGGGAACAGAGTACTGCGTAGATCTGTCTCTCTCCTCTTGAGTCCCCCTTTTTCTCTTCCTGCTCATCTCTATCTCCTTCCTCCCTCTCCTCTTCTTCATGTAACTCTGTGAAACTCTCTGGGCATCCCTCACAGTGGAGAATCTTCTCACCATTAACCTAGAAGTTTTATTATCAGTGCTGTATAGTTGGAGAAGTCTTGAGGCTACTGGAAGAATAAGACTGAAATCCAGAGGCAGGAGAATTAATGCCCTAAACTTGAGAACACCAGAGAACTCCTGACTACAGGGAACATTAAGTAATAAGAGATCATCCAAAAGCCTCCATACCTACACTGAAACCAACCACCACCCAAGAACCAATAAGTTCCAGAGCAAGACATACCAAACAAATTTGCCAGCACCACAGGAACACAGCCCTGAGCGTCAACATACAGGCTTCCCAAAGTCACACCAAACACATAGACCCATCTCAAAACTCACTACTGGACACTCCATTGCACTCCAGAGAGAAAAAATCAAGCTCTGTGCACTAGAACACTGACCAGAACACCGACGCAAGCTTCCCTAACCAGGAAACCTTGACAAGTCAATCATCCAACCCCACCCACTGGGAGAAACCTCCACATTAAAAAGGAACCACAGACCACCAGAATACAGACAGAAAGGCCACCCCAAACACAGCAATCTAAATAAGATGAAAAGGCAGAGAAATACCCAGCAGGTAAAGGAACATGAAAAATGCCCACCAAGCCAAACAAAAGAGGAGGAGATAGGGAATCTACCTGAAAAAGAATTTAGAATAATGATGATAAAAATGATCCAAAATCTTGAAAACAAAATGGAGTTACAGATAAATAGCCTGGAGACAAGGATTGAGAAGATGCAAGAAATGTTTAACAAGGACCTAGAAGAAATAAAAAAGAGTCAATTAAAAATGAATAATGCAGTAAATGAGATTAAAAACACTCTGGAGGGAACCAACAGTAGAATAAAGGAGGCAGAAGATAAGTGAGGTAGAAGATAAAATGGTGGAAATAAATGAAGCAGAGAGGAAAAAAGAAAAAAGAATCAAAAGAAATGAGGACAACCTCAGGGACCTCTGGGACAATGTGAAACGCCCCAACATTCGAATCATAGGAGTCCCAGAAGAAGAAGACAAAAAGAAAGGCCATGTGAAAATACTCGAGGAGATAATAGCTGAAAACTTCCCTAAAATGGGGAAGGAAAGTCACACAGGTCCAAGAAACCCAGAGAGTTCCACACAGGATAAACCCAAGGTGAAACACCCCAAGACACATGTTAATCAAATTAACAAAGATGAAACACAAAGAACAAATATTAAAAGCAGCAAGGGAGAAACAACAAATAACACACAAAGGGATTCCCATAAGGATAACAGCTGATCTATCAATAGAAACCCTCCAGGCCAGAAGGGAATGGCAGGACATACTTAAAGTAATGAAAGAGAAACCTACAACCTAGATTACTGTACCCAGCAAGGATCTCATTCAGATATGAAGGAGAATTCAAAAGCTTTACAGAAAAGTAAAGGCTGAGAGAATTCAGCACCACCAAACCAGCTCTTCAACAAATGCTAAAGGATCGCCTCTAGACAGGAAACATAGAAAGGTTGTATAAATGCGAACCCAAAACAACAAAGTAAATGGCAACGGGACCACACCTATCAATAATTACCTTAAATGTAAATGGGTTGAATGCCCCCACCAAAAGACAAAGACTGGCTGAATGGATACAAAAACAAGACCTGTCTACAAGAGACCCACCTCAAAACAAGGGACACATATAGACTGAAAGTGAAGGGCTGGAAAAAAATATTTCATGCAAATGGAGACCAAAAGAAAGCAGGAGTCGCAATACTCATATTAGATAAAATAAACTTTAAGATAAAGGCTGTGAAAAGAGACAAAGAAGGACACTACATAATGATCTTAGGATCAATCCAAGCAGAAGATATAACAATTATAAATATATATGCACCCAACATAGGAGCAC
The DNA here is from genome assembly GCF_019320065.1 of Cervus canadensis. Lineage (NCBI taxonomy): Eukaryota > Metazoa > Chordata > Mammalia > Artiodactyla > Cervidae > Cervus > Cervus canadensis. The sequence continues at coordinate 264,116 of NC_057395.1, read as the reverse complement.
CACAATATGTAAGGCAAATGCTAACGAGTATGAAAGGGGAAATTAACAATGAAACAATAATAGTGGAAGACTTTAATACCCACTCACATGTATGGATAGATCAACTAAATCGAAAATTAACAAGGAAACACAAACTTTAAATGACACAATGGACCAGCTAGACCTAACTGATATCTATAGGGCATTTCACCCCAAAACAATCAACTTCACCTTTTTCTCAAGTGCACACGGAACCTTCTCCAAAATAGATCATATCCTGGGCCATAAATCTAGCCTTCGTAAATTCAAAAAATTGAAATCATTCCAGTCATCTTTTCTGACCACAATGCAGTAAGAGTAGATCTCAATTACAGGAGAAAAACTATTAAAAATTCCAACATATGGAGGCTAAATAACACGCTTCTGAATAACCAACAAATCATAGAAGAAATCAAAAAAGAAAGCAAAATATGCATAGAAATGAATGAAAATGAAAACACAACAACCCAAAACCTATAGGACACTGTAAAAGCAGTGCTAAAGGGAAGGTTCATAGCAATACAAGCTTACCTCAAGAGACAAGAAAAAAGTCAAATAAATAACCTAACTCTACACCTAAAGCAACTAGAGAAGGAAGAAATGAAGAACCCCAGGGTTAGTAGAAGGAAAGAAATCTTAAAAATTAGGGCAGAAATAAATGCAAAAGAAACTAAAGAGACCATAGCAAAAATCAACAAAGCTAAAAGCTGGTTTTTTGAAAAGATAAACAAAATTGACAAACCATTAGCCAGAATCATTAAGAAACAAAGGGAGAAGAACCAAATCAATAAAATTAGAAATGAAAATAGAGAGATCACAACAGACAACACTGTAATACAAAGGATCATAAGAGACTACTACCAGCAGCTCTATGCCAATAAAATGGACAACTTGGAAGAAATGGACAAATTCTTAGAAAAGTATAACTTTCCAAAACTGAACCAGGAAGAAATAGAAGATCTTAACAGACCCATCACAAGCAAGGAAATCGAAACTATAATCAGAAATCTTCCAGCAAACAAAAGCCCAGGACCAGATGGCTTCACAGCTGAATTCTACCAAAAATTTAGAGAAGAGCTAACACCTATCTTACTCAAACTCTTCCAGAAAATTGCAGAAGAAGGTAAACTTCCAAACTCATTCTATGAGGCCACCATCACCCTAATTCCAAAACCAGACAAAGATGCCACAAAAAAAGAAGACTGCAGGCCAATATCACTGATGAACATAGATGCAAAAATCCTTAACAAAATTCTAGCAAACAGAATCCAACAATGTATTAAAAAGATCATACATCATGACCAAGTGGGCTTTATCCCAGGAATGCAAGGATTCTTTAATATCCACAGATCAATCAATGTAATACACCACATTAACAAAACCATATGATTATCTCAATAGATGCAGAAAAAGCCTTTTAAAAAATTCAACATCCTTTTATGATTAAAACTCTCCAGAAAGCAGGAATAGAAGAAACATACCTCAACATAATAAAAGCTATATATGACAAACCCACAGCAAGCATTATCCTCAACGGTGAAAAATTGAAAGCATTTCCCCTAAAATCAGGAACAAGACAAGAGTGCCCACTCTCTCCACTACTATTCAACATAGTTTTGGAAGTTTTGGCTACAGCAATCAGAGCAGAAAAAGAAATAAAAGGAATCCAGATAGGAAAAGAAGAATCAAAACTCTCACTGTTTTCAGATGACATGATCCTCTGCATAGAAAATCCTAAAGACTCCACCAGAAAATTACTAGAGCTAATCAATGAATATAGTAAAGTTGCAGGATATAAAATTAACACACAGAAATCCCTTGCATCCCTATACACTAACAATGAAGAAAACAGAAAGAGAAATTAAGGAAACAATTCCATTCACCACTGCAACAAAAAGAATAAAATACTTAGGAGTATATCTACCTAAAGAAACAAAATACCTATACATAGAAAACTATAAAACACTGATGAAAGAAATCAAAGACGACACAAATAGATGGAGAAATATACTGTGTTCATGGATTGGAAGAACCAATATTGTGAAAATGAGTATACTACCCAAAGCAATCTATAGATTCAATGCAATCCCTATCAAGCTACCAACAGTATTCTTCACAGAACTAGAACAAATAATTTCACAGTTTGTATGGAAACACAAAAAACCTCAAATAGCCAAAGCAATCTTGAAACAGAAGAATGGAACTGGAGGAATCAACCTGCCTGACTTCAGACTATACTACAAAGCCACAGTCATCATACAGTATGGTATTGGCACAAAGACAGAAATATAGATCAATTGAACAAAATAGAAAGCCCAGAGATAAATCCATGTACCTATGGACACCTTATCTTCGACAAAGGACTCGAGAATATACAATGGAGAAAAGACAATCTCTTTAACAAGTGGTGCTGGGAAAACTGGTCAACCACTTGTAAAAGAATGAAACTAGAACACTTTCTAACACCATACACAAAAATAAACTCAAAATGGATTAAAGATCTAAATGTAAGACCAGAAACTATAAAACTCCTAGAGGAGAACATAGGCAAAACACTCTTCGACATAAATCACAGCAGGATCCTCTATGATCTGATACCTCCCAGAATATTGGAAATAAAAGCAACAATAAACAAATGGGACCTAATTAAACTTAAGAGCTTTTGCACAACAAAGGAAACTACAAGCAAGGTGAAAAGACAGCTTTCAGAATGGGAGAAAATAATAGCAAATGAAGAAACAAAGGATTCATCTCAAAAGTATAGAAGGAACTCCTGCAGCTCAATTCCAGAAAAATAAATGACCCAATCAAAAAATGGGCCAAAGAACTAAACAGACATTTCTCCAAAGAAGACATACAGATGGCTAACAAACACATGAAGAGATGCTCAACATTACTCATTATCAGACAAATGCAAATCAAAACCACAATGAGGTACCATTACACGCCAGTCAGGATGGCTGCTATCCAAAAGTCTATAAGCAATAAATGCTGGAGAGGGTGTGGAGAAAAGGGAACCCTCTTACACTGTTAGTGGGAATGCACACTCGTACAGCCGCTATGGAGAACAGTGTGGAGATTCCTTAAAAACCTGGAAATAGAACTGCCATATGACCTAGCAATCCCACTCCAGAGCATACACACCAAGGAAACCAGAACTGAAAGAGACACGTGTACCCCAATGTTCATCGAAACATTGTTTATAATAGCCAGGACATGGAAGCAACCTAGATGCCCCTCCACAGATGAATGGATAAGAAAGCTGTAGTACATATATACAATGGAATATGACTCAGCCCTTAAAAAGAATACATTTGAATCAGTTCTAATGAGATGGATGAAACTGGAGCCCATTATCAGAGTGAAGTAAGCCAGAAAGACAAACACCAATACAGCATACTAACGCATATATATGGAATTTAGAAAGATGGTAAGGATAAATTTATATGCAAGACAGAAAAAAGAGACACAGATGTATAGAACAGACTTTCGGACTCTATGGGAGAAGGCAAGGGTGGGATGATCTGAGAGAACAGCATCAAAACATGTATATTATCAAGTGTGAAACAGATTGCCAGTCCAGGTTGGATGCATGAGACAAGTGCTCAGGGCTGGTGCACTGGGATGACCCAGAGGGATGGGATGGGGAGGGAGGTGGGAGGGGGTTCAGGATGGGGAACACATGTAAATCCATGGCTGATTCATGTCAATGTATGGCAAAAACCACTACAATATTGTAAAGTAACTAGCCTCCAACTAATAAAAATAAATGGAAAAAAAAAAGAGTAAAGGGAGAGAGTGAGGACTAGGGAATGCACAGGGATACACTGGAAAGAAATGATGCTCCTAAGTATACCTTTGGCAAGTAGGTCAATGAGTTGCATACATTCCAAAAATAGAACTAAATCAACAAGGATAAGAAGAGGAAATGAAAACTGAAAGCAAATGAAATGAACCTACTGAAGGGTTAAAAAAAACAAGAGTGATCCCAATTAGTCATAAACACAGTGTTCGAAACATACCTTCAATCTTGGGCAAGAGTATGGGGGACAGACAGAAACCAAATCACTAAATATTTTTAATAGGCTTTTCTCTTGGTACATGGTAAGTAATTCTGTAACAGGGGTGGAAGCACTGCAGGATTGGAGCAAATATATAAATTTGTTGATGTTTTAAGAGTCAGGTTTAACACCATGGAAGAAACACACATGAAATGAAGGAAGGCAAGCAGACCTGAGAGACTAAAACTAAAGGTGTCTGAGAGTCCTCATGATTTCTTGAATATAGGTATGCATGAACATATGCATATTTATGTGCACATGCACACATATGTATGTGTGTATGAATATATGTACATGTGTATAAAAACTAAGGCTTATGGATCCAAGTTAAAATACTATGTGTATTGTGTGGTTTGATTCATTGATGGAGGAGGTAATTTTGTTTAACTTAGTAACAATGGCACCTGTAAGATCCATCAATACAGATCCTTCCTACTTTTACTCAGGCCTCTAGGCTTTCATAAACAAATATAACTAGACATTAGACAAGGTCTCTATGTCTCCAGCGGGGACCTGAGGACATACCCTTACAGAGTTCCAAGTAAGGAGGGGAAAAATTGCATTTCTTGGGCCTTTTGGATACTGGTGAACAAATTTCTGTGATTCCCATGCCCATTATAGAAGGATGAGGAGGAAACAGATAATTCTGTATAGTTTTATTTCACCACCACAACTCTTTTCAAGACACAACTATGAGTAAATACACTTTGGACCTCTACAAACCCCAATTATTGAGGTTTCTACTACTGAATACATTATTGTTAGAAATGTACTTTTTATATCAACCAGCACAACCCCCACCCCACCCTCGCCATGAGATTTACTGAGGTTAGGGTATTTTAATGGAGTATGTTAAAGATTATGACCTACCAAACTATTGTCAACTAGCACCTCAGTATACCAAAAACAAAGTTACCAGCCTTGGGGAAAAAAAGGAGCAACCACCCTCACTGTTGAGCTTTCATAGGCCAACACTATCTGTAAATTATTTCTCCGTTCAGTAACTCCACATGGCCTGTGTACAAGAACTTTGATGCCCAGACTCTAAATTGATTAGGGCTACACAAAGCATTAGAGCTGTCTCTGGCACCAGTGGTACCTGACATTGTGACACTTAGAGAGGATATCATTCAAGATAAAGAATCTTGGTACACTGCAGCTGACATCACAGATGCCCTTCTCAGCATCACTCTCCACGTGGATGATCAGGATTAGTCTGATATACACAGTATGGGTTATAGTGCACCACCAAGATCTTCCCATGAGACTCCCTAAATTCTCTATCTGTAATCAATGCATAGGTTAAGACTTGGGAAAAGTCCTGCTCCCGGAGGGAGCGCTGCCTTCCACTCTTTCAGTGAAATCACCCTAGTAGGCTCAGACAAGGGCACTACCGAAAAAGAACAGGATGTTCTATTTGCTTACAAGTAGGATGCAACTAGGCCATTATTAACAAGGTATAAGGACTCAAAACTGAAGTAAAATTCCTGAGCATGATCTGTAAGGGGCATAGTCCAGAGAAAATGACTGTCATGCTTTTGATTGACCCTCTCTGCCTCCAAAATAAAAATCACCAGAGTAACTGGTGGGACTACACAGACACAGCCTCACTCTCACAGGATCACCTAGCACTCATCAGGTTCCCACAAAGACCCCTGTTTGCTTGGGGCCTTGATGGGCAGGACCTGCTGGAAGCCCTTCAGCTGACTGCCCTATGTACCCTTTTCATGGAGCCCTCTGATTTCTAAGCACTGTTTCAGTTAGAAACCTCAGTAACATCTCTCTCTGCATATGGCAATCTATGGCCACTACTACACATCAAAGTCATTCACTGGGCTTTGAGTCCATAATCTGCCAGAGTTGGCTAAAAAGTACATATTCTTTATGAGGTCTGTTATTGACGTTGGTGAATAATAAGAGCATGACTGTGGTCATATAATAATCCTAGGATAAGAAATTGCAACCAAAACATATAATACATTTGCTTTTGTTCTATAGTTTTGTCAGGGTTATCACATTTTATGTCAAAGTTTTAAATTTCTACAAAATATTTGTTCAAACCATATTTATGAACCAAATAAAGCTCTTCTGACATATTTAACTTAAAACTATATAAAATTATTGCTAATTATCATACTTACTCTTGAGTCTTTCTCCTATGGAAGTTCTTTGTTTCTTTACTTGTGCTTCTTTTTTTAACTCTGAATCTTCATGTTCAAGTACAAGATTTCCACTTGGCACTTTATCAGGAGCTATATAAACAGATAAATTAAGTCTCTTAATAGGAAAAATTTCGACTGTAAAAATTCTAGATTTTAAACTCAGAAACATTTTCTCTCATTTTTATAAAGTCCTAAGCAAATTATCATAACACTAGATCTGATATGAAAATTTACAGAGTATTTTTAATGGGTATTTATTGAAGCTGTCTCTGCTTTATAAATATTCTCAGGTATCAATATGTTTATATTAGATTCTAATGTTCATAAATTAGTTATGTTTTAGGATAATATATATGTACAGACCAACCAATGAAAATACTTGTGCATAAGGTTGGTCATTATAGCATTATTTGTAACCACAAGATATTCAAAATCATCTAAGTGTTCAAACAATAGTATAGTACCTTCCACAATATATGTAAATCAAATCATTATGCTGTATATCTTAAACTTACACAATGGTACATGTCAAATATATCTCAGTAACACTGGAAAAAGTAACATAGTACCAATTATAGTATATGATGATATATGTATATAAATTGTAGTATACATGGTGTACAGGTGATGTGATGTGGTGCAAATATCTGTACCCAGAATGAGACATTCCCCTCCCCTATTATCAATACATCAGATGCTTGCCAGATGTCATGGGAAAAAGACTGGTGGGAACACCGGTAGAACTCGTGCCCTTTCATGTTTAGACTCCCACTTAATTATTGCAGTAAGTGAATAAAGGCTTTTTACTTTCAATTTGGTTCATTGTCTTTACAGCTCACCTTCACAACTGATAGCTCTCTTCTAGTGACAAATGGTGGCAAGCAGGGTGGCCCAATTAAGCATAATGTCTTTCTGGAAAAGTAAAAAACATGAAGATCCCCCAGGGCATTTTGGAGAGATACTAGAGAGGACTACAAGGCCTATTGGGGAGTACTAGCTGGTCAATTGCAAGAGTCTGAGGTCCAACAATGCACTTTGCTAGCCACAGCTATGAGTCTCAAGAAGTGCTGCAACAGGAACGCCCGGGGGCACTCTTGGAGAGGGCTAGCAGAGTGTTTATGCAAGCTTCCTGGGCTAGAGGGGTAATGATGGTCCTCTCTAGCCCCAGAATCCCTGCCAAAATGCTTGGTGGGTCAAATTAGTGATTTAACAGAGGTACTCTGGGAAATTTATGGAAGCAATCCCTAGGTACTCTTTGTCCTCTGATGACAGTATTAAAAATTGTCACATCCTCTGCAAGCTAAGTTGCACCCAACAATTGTTGTCAATTTTAATGAGGTCCCCATTCTGGTGGGCTACAGTCCATGGGGTTGCAAAGAGTCAGACACAACTGAGCGACTAGGCATAGCACACAGCACCAACAACAATGGAGAACCTACCATATAGCAAGTTACTGAGACTCATGATTGAATTAATGAATATAAAATGCTTTGAGATTACATTGTCCATGATATAAAGAGACCTTAGAGACTTGGGTTGTTCACTTGCATGATGAAGTAGGAATCTTTTTTACCCTACTTTTTTTTTCTTCAACACTTTCTACTTCTAGTCTGATAATTTTACTAACTCATGAAATTTTAAAGCAAGCAAAGTATGGAATAACCATCAATTTCAGGGAGGTAATTTTCTTAAAGTTAGCAAGAGCAGTGTTACTGTGTGGGTGGACCTGTTTAAGAGTGTCCTGAGAGCAGAAAATTTGATCAAGGAGGCTAAGAGGAAAATCTACATCCTTCTCCCTCATCTGGGAACTATTTGGACTCTGACAGCTTTGGCCCAACAGTGATGGGCTCCCTATGACCAAAACACATGTTTAGACCAAGCTTTGAGAGGACAGCATTTCTGTAAGCTACACTGGTGGTCCCCAGATTCTATAAGGAGAGAGTGACAGTGATAGATAATGAGGTTGTTATTAATAACAAGACTGTAGGTTAATCAGTGCCATTCCTGCTGGTTATCTAGCTCAAATAAACCTCCTTGAAAAGTTAGATCCATTTGTCAGTGACATAATCCAGATGTTAACTGACAAATTCCTGGGCAGGTTAAATGTAACTACGGTCAAAATAACAAAGAGAGATCATCACAGAAAGTGACATTAAAATGGTAACTGGGCACATGTAACTGGAGGATCTGGTAGGTTTCCAAATAAACCTCTGGGTCTTGTTAAACAATGGGAGTGCAAAAGGAGAGATCAATGGGTTCTCCACTTAGAAACTAGTAACTCATGTCCTTTCAAGCTCTGGGAGATGGTGAAGGACAGGGAAGCCTGGCATGCTACAGTCCATGGGGTCCTTTAGAGGCCAAATGGCAACCCTTCCTAAGGTCTGCCTGGTAATGATTCCTACAACTAATAGAAGCTCTGTTCCTTCTCCTTCTCCCAGGATATTCTAAAATGAATCATAGAGTCCTACCAATTTTTACATAAACTTTTTAGATTTAAAAAAAAAACAAGACTATGAAATGTCCTATGCACAAAGTGAGGAAATGAGGTCCTGTGAAAGGATCAAAGTTCAAAGTACACATGGGGAAGAATTGCATATCTTGGACTTTTGGGATAATGATGCACAGCTGACTATGACCCCCAAAATCCATGGGATGAGAATGAGGAGAAATGGATAAGGCTCTGATTTCCTGTCAGAAGCCACAACCACCAAGACCCCTACCAAGCTTGACTACAGATATAACATATCATTATTGTGGCACTACTACTGAATGGATTATTATTAGAGATATATTGTTGATATGCATACATGACAGCGTCTAATTCAAGCCATAAAAAAATTATTGTAGTTAAGACAAATTTAGTGGGACATATGGAAGATAGCAAACCTACCAAACTACCAGCTAGAAGTTTTGTCCCTCAAAAAGAGCATTAACAGACTCATCAATTAAAAACAAACAAAAACAACAAGAAAACTGCCACTATTGCTGTGCTTAGGAAGCCCAGGTTCATTATCTGAGCTTCCCAAAAGGCCTTGGGTACTTGGAAACTCAATCCTCAGTCACTCAACAGTGTAGTACAATGTTTGGAATCACCATTACCTGATGACACTGTGACTGTCATAGAGGCTCTTGCCCAAGTTCAGAAAGATAGGTGTGAATCAATTCTTATTGCAAATGCCCTTTTCAGCATCCCTGTCCACACAGATGTTCAGGATCTGTTTGCCTTTTCTGTAATACTTATCAATACTCCTTTAATGTCCTTCCACAAGGCCATGACCAGGAAATCTCACTCCCAGATGGAGGACTAGCCTTCCGCAGAGTAAGGAATGTCTCCTAGTTGGTCCAGGCAGGGTACTACCCAACCAACACTGGATGCCATTTTGACCCATATGTAGCAACATGTCTAGGACATTACTAGGACAAGAAACAAGGACCCACGACTCATGGGAAATTCCTGACTCGGAAGGGAGAGTAGGTCTCTCGGGAGGCAAAAATTGCCTGAGTTTTAGTCACTCTCAGGCTCTCAGCCCCTACAAATAAAAAGGATGCCTGATGAGTGGCGGGACTGTTCAGACACTGGTACTCACACATCCCCCTACATGGCCATCTTGATGACAGCACCCAGCAACCAGGTTATCAAAAAGACCTGTATGCTGACTAGGGCCTGGAGACCCTTTAAATGGCCACACAGGAAACCTTTTCCTTGACCCCTTGAATCCACTGCCTTTTAAGTTACAGGTCTCTCTGATGCCTACTGGAGCCTGTGGCAAAAGAACACAGCCACACATCTGAGGCACCCACCCAGCTTATGGACCCCTAATCTCTTACTGATGGCTGCAGGTACAGAATCTTTTTGAAAGACTACTGAGCAGTTACTGGACCTTGGTGGTCACTAAGCAAGAAGTGTTTCTACAATGGAGCCTTATAACAAGAAATATCAGGCAAATGTTAAATGGTCCCTGTTCTCTAATTTTTTATATTATTCACATTTGAAGTGCAAAATTGCTATATGTGCTCAAACACATATTCATGAACTAAAGAAAAAAGATCAGGTCAGATTAATTTTTTAAAAAATTAAAGGCATCTATAACTGTTGTACTTACTACCTTGTCCTCCTCCTCTGGAAGTTATCTGTTTCTGTACTTGCACTGGGAGTTTTGACACTGAATCTTGATGCTGAAGCACAGGAGCACTGTCAGGCACATCATCAGGAGCTACATAAAATAGATTCATTAAATTCCTTCATAGATACGTCAGTTTGGTTTAGTCACTCATTTGTGTCCGACTCTTTGCTACCCCATGGACTGCAGCATGCCAGGCCTCCCTGTCCATCACCAACTCCTGGAGTTTACCCAAACTCATCTCCATTGAGTCGGTGATGCCATCCAACCATCTCATCCTCTGTTATCCCCTTCTCCTCCCACCTTCAATCTTTCCCAGGATCAGGATCTTTTCCAATGAATAAGCTCTTTGCATCAGGTGGCCAAAGTATTGGAGTTTCAGCTTCAACATCAGTCCTTCCAATGAACAATCAGGACTGATCTCCTTTAGGATGGACTGGTTGGATCTCCTTGCAGTCCAAGGGACCTCAAGAGTCTTCTCCAACACCACAGTTCAAAAGCATCAATTCTTCAGCACTCAGCTTTCTTCACAGTCCAACTCTCACATCCATACATGACCACTGGAAAAACGATAGCCTTAACTAGATGGACCTTTGTTGACAAAGTGATGTCTCTGCTTTTTGATATGCTGTCTAGATTGGTCATAGCTTTTCTTCCAAGGAGCAAGCGTCTTTTAATTTCATGGCTGCAGTTACCATCTGCAGTGATTTTGGAGCCCCCCAAAAATAAAGCCTGCCACTGTTTCCACATCTATTTGCCATGAAGTGGTGGTACTGGATGCCACGATCTTAGTTTTCTGAATGTTGAGCCAACTTTTTCACTCTCCTCTTTCACTTTCATCAAGAGGCTCTTTAGTTCTCCTTCACTTTCTGCCATAAGGGTGGTGTCATCTGCATATCTGAGGTTATTGATATTCCTCCCGGCAATCTTGATTCCAGCTTGTGCTTCAACCAGTCCAGCATTTCTCATGATGTACTCTGCATATAAGTTAAATAAGCAGGGTGACAATATACATCCTTGTTCAGTTCAGTCGCTCAGTCGTGTCTGACTCTTTGCAACCCCATGAACCACAGCATGCCAGGCCTCCCTGTCCATCACCAACTCCCAGAGTCAACCCAAAGCCATGTCCATCAAGTCGGTGATGCCATCCAACCATCTCATCCTCTGTCGTCCCCTTCACCTCCTGCCCTCAATCTTTCCCAGGATCAGGGTCTTTTCAAATGAGTCAGCTCTTTGAATCAGGTGGCCAAAATATTGGAGTTTCAGCTTCAACATCAGTCCTTCCGATGAACAATCAGGACTGATCTTTAGGATGGACTGGTTGGATCTTCTCACAGTCCAAGGGACTCTCAAGAGTCTTCTCCAACACTACAGTTCAAAAGCATCAATTCTTCGGCACTCAGCTTTTTTATAGTCCAACTCTCACATCCATACATGACCACTGGAAAAACCATAGCCTTGACTAGATGGACTTTTGTTGGCAAAATAATGTCTCTGCTTTTTAATATGCTGTCTAGGCTGGTAATAACTTTCCCTCCAAGGAGTAACTGATGTACTTCTTTCCCTATTTGGAACCAGTCTGTTGTTCCATATCCAGTTCTAACTGTTGCTTCCTGACCTGCATACAGGTTTCTCAAGAGGCAGGTCAGGTGGTCTGGTATGCCCATCTCTTGAAGTACTTTTCACAGTCTGTTCTGATCTACACAGTCAATGGCTTTGGCATAGTCAATAAAGCAGAAATATATGTTTTTCTGAAACTTTCTTGCTTTTTCAATGATCCAGTGGATGTTGGCAATTTGATCTCTGGTTCCTCTGCCTTTACTAAAACCAACTTGAATATCTGGAATTTCACAGTTCATATATTGTTGAAGCCTGGCTTGGAGGATTTTGAGCATTACTTTACTAGTGTGTGAGAAGTGTACAATTGTGCAGTAGTTTGAACATTCTTTGGCATTGCTTTTCTTTGGGATTGGAATGAAAACTGACCTTTTCCAGTCCTGTGGCCACTGCTGTGTTTTCCAGCTTTGCTAGCATATTGAGTGCAGCACTTTCACAGCATCATCTTTTAGGATTTGAAATAACTCAACTGGAATTCCATCACCTCCACTAGCTTTGTTTGCAGTGATGCTTCCTAAGGCCCACCTGACTTCTCATTCCAGGATGTTTGGCTCTAGGTGAGTGATCACACCATTGTGATTATCTGAGTAATGAAGATCTTTTTTGTGTAGTTCTTCTGTGTATTCTTGCCCCCTCTTCTTAATATCTTCTGCTTTTGTTAGGTCCTTATCGTTTCTGTCCTTTACTGAGCCCATCTTTGCATGAAATGTTCCCTTGGTATCTCTAATTTTCTTGAAGAGATCTCTAGTCTTTCCCATTCTATTGTTTTCCTCTATTTCTTTGCATTGATCACTGAGGAAGGCTTTCTTATCTCTCCTAGCTATTCTTTGGAACTCTGTATCCAAACGGATATATCTTTCCTTTTCTTCTTTGCTTTTGGCTTCTCTTCTTTTCACAGCTATTTGTAAGGCCTCCTCAGACAGCCATTTTGCTATTTTGCATTTCTTTTTCTCGGGGATGGTCTTGATCCCTGTCTGCTGTACAATATTACGAACCTCTGTCCATAGTTCATCAGGCACTCTGTCTATCAGATCTCATCCCTTCAATCTACTTCTTACTTCTACTGTATAATTGTAAGAGATTTGATTTAGGTCATACCTGAATGGTCTAGTGGTTTTCCCTACTTTCTTCAATTTAAGTCTGAATTTGGCAATAAACTGTTCATGATCTGAGCCACGGTCAGCTCCCAGTCTTGTTTTTGCTGACTGTATATAGTTTCTCCATCTTTGGCTGCAAAGAATATAATCAATCTGATTTTGGTGTTGACCATCTGGTGATGTCCATGTGTAGAGTCCTCTTGTGTTGTTAGAAGAGGGTGTTTTCTATGACCAGATCTACAATAAAATCTCTCGGTTTCATACTTACAGTAAGTATACAGTGAATTTTTCTCTCATATAAATAAAATTAAGTAAATCGGGCTTCCCTGGCAGCTCAGCTGATAAAGAATCCTCCTGCAGTGCAGAAGACCCCAGTTTGATTCCTGGGTTGGCAAGATTCCCTGGAGAAGGGATAGGCTACCCACTCCAGTAATCTTGGGCTTCCCTGGTGGCTCAGCTGGTAAAGAATCTGCCTGCAATGTGGGAGACCTGGGTTCGATCCCTAGGTTGTGATGATCTCCTGGAGAAGGGAACGGCTACCCACTGCAGTATTCTGACCTGGAGACCATGGGGTCACAAAGAGCTGGACATGACTGAGTGACTTTTACTTTCACTTTGGAACTTCCCCAGTGGCTCAGTGGAAAAGAATCTGCCTGAGATGCAGGAGATGCCGGTTTGATCCCTGGGTGAGGAAGATCCCCTCAAGAAGGAAATGGCACCGTACACCAGTATTCTTGCCTGGAAAATTCCATGGGCGGAGGAATCTGCCAGGCTATAGTCCACAGGATCGCAGAGTCTGACACAACTGAAGCAACTGAGCACACATAAGTAAATTACCATAAATAACATGTGACTAGAAATTGTGAGAACATTTTTAATGAATATACTTTAAAGAAGCTGTAACAAACAATGTAATATACATGCATACATAGAAACATCCATATACAAAGTCTCTATTTTTCCTAGGTTATTTATACTTAGTGTGTATATCCAGTTGGTTAGTCGTGTTCAACTCTTTGGGACCCCATGGACTGTAGCCTGCCAGGCTCCTCTGTCCATGGAATTTTCAGGCAAGGATACTGGAGTAGGTAGCCATTTCCAGTTCCAGGAGATATGCTTGACTCAGAGCTTGAACCCATGTCTCTTACGTCTCCTGCACTGGCAGGTGGATTCTTTACCCCTGCACCTCCTAGGAAGTCCTGTTTATACTTCAGACTTATACAAATTCATAGAACTAAATGAGTATGTACATGGTTACTGAATACAACATATTTGTAAGTGCAAAATATTCAAAACCATATACATTTTAAAGCAAAGAACATTAGTTCAATAAACCAGGGTACATGCTATCCACTATGGAGTAATACAAATGATGGTAGATACTGTGGTACAGCTGTATGCAGTGCTATAATCTGAGTGAAATGAATCTCTATATACTGATTTAAAGGGATTCCTTAAAGGGATCATCAGGAACAATGTTAAGTTTAAAAAAACTAAAAAATGGAAAACTAGTATGGATAAGAAAAAAGAAATGAGAAAAAACAAGGATGGAGAGAAAAAACACAGGGAACACAGGAAACCTATCACAAAACACTGTGCATGGTTACCTATAAGATGAGAGGGAAAACTGAGGAAGGAATAATAAGCTTCTAAGCATAGCTCTTTATATACTTTTTAACTTTTGGAAGTAGGTTCATGCTCTATGTATTTCAAAACATAATTAAACCAGTAAGGGTAAGAAGATCAAATATAAAGAGAAAGCAAACTTATGAAATGAAACAACTGAAGGCAAAATAGAAGTGGTAACTTCTCAATATAGTATTTAACATAAACCCTCACTCTTGGACATGGGATTGAGATGAGAATGGGAAGGAGAATAACAGCAAGTCATGAAATCTTTTTAAAATTTGGTTTGTGTATCAAGTGGTGTGCAAATCTATTCTGAAGCCATTTGAGAATCATTACAGGATTGAGCAAATGAGTAATTGTGGTAAAACTGTTCCATAACTCTAGTTACATGAGCACTTATGTCCTTCATATAGCCATCAAATTGCTCAGGTATCAGTAATCAGTGCACAGGTCATGACTTTGAAGCACCTGCTCCCACAGAGAGGACTAGTGGGCCAAGACAAGGACCAGATGCCCTGTGGAACCGCCAGTGGCTCTTGGCTGGGCCATTAGTATACCCAGTTAATGACCTGGTAACCTAGTGAAGCTCCTGGGCATGATCTCTAAGGGGTATGACTTCTCATTCCAGAGCATAGGAATGCCAACTATTCAACTCCAACAAATAAAACAGGCCCAGCAAACAGTGGGACTCTTTGACCACCTGCATTCTCATTTCCCCATGTGGAGCTCTTAATGACTCTGATCTCTGGGGTTACCAGAAAAGCTGCTTCCTTTTAGTGAGGACACAGCTAAGGCCCTAAAGGCCCTCCAACAGGGCCTCCAGAACCCACCAGATGCTTGATTTACAGATCTCAGAAATACTGCTTTGGCAAAGGTATCTATGGCAAAATGCCTCTGCCATGCATAGAAGCATCTGTTGGGCTTCTGTATCCATAATTACCTGGAGCTGGCTGAAAGGCACTATACTTTGGAGAGACAGTTATTCACTTGCTATTGGGCCTTGGGGCATTCATCTTCTAATCACAAAATAATCTTAAGAACAGAAATTCCAATCAAAGTTTAACAATATTTCTGCTTTTTTTCTCTAGATATCTCATGGTAGTCACACTTTAGTCGAAGTATAACATTTCTATAAAATACACGTTCAAAAATATATAATATGAACCAAAATGAAAACATCTAGTCAATTTAATATAAAATAATGTACGGTTTTCCATAGTTTTTTTACTTACCAGTAAGTCTTTCCCCTTTGTGCAAGCTTGGTTTCCTCACTTGAATCTCTGATTTTGACACTGAGTCTTCATGATCAAGAATACGGTTTCTATCCGGTACTTCATCCTTAGCTGCATAAAGAGAAGAATTTGGCCCACTAAATAAAACTTCATTTTTATGAAATTATAAGAACATCACCAAATGCCAGGTTGTACAAGAAAACTGGGAAGAATGTTATCAAGGGTGCATGGAAGGCATTTTAGCACATCATTAATATTCTTAGACTTCTAATATGTTTTATATTAGTCTCTCATTTTCTGAGTTTTCCAAATATTTTCAGGTAATACATATTGAAACACCAAACAATGAAAATACACACGTACAAATTATTCATTAACAGCGAAATAGTCAAAACCACTTAAATATATAAGCATAGGAGATTGGTAGGCTAAAGTAATGCATGTAGACTAAGAAAATACAGACTATGGGATATAATGTGGCATACACAGCTGTACAAACAGGTATAAAAGGAATGAAGAAGACCCAACAAGCTGACTCGGAAGCATTTCTAGGATTTAACTCTTAACAGGCAACAAACAACCTGACACAGAACACGTGGTATGCTACAGGCAGGCAAGCAGGAAGGCAGGAGGAAGGAAGAAATGAAGAAAAGGGACTTGAAAAAAGTGGTAAAGGTATTAGTCTTTTAAAAAGGAAATATAGGAAATAAAAATAAAAAACTAATATAGTGGGTCAATTAGTCACTGCAGATATGGCTGACTGAGTTGTACCCAGTGACTGCTATTTGCTCTCAGCTTATCTCTGATACTGATGGATACTCCAAGATATACTGAGGTTTTGAGGATCATGTCTAAAGAAAAAGAATCCAGGTTTCTCAGTTCCACTTGACCAGCAACCAGAGGAAACCATATAGACTCCACTGTAGAGGAGCTACTCTTGTTAACTCAGTGTGGGACACTGGCACCTTGCTGGCTATGTCTTAACAGAACCCCTGGTTCTGAGTTTCCTGACAGGGGCCACTGTGTCCAAGGAGGACAAGGGAAGGGATGAGGAAGAAAAGACACAAACACCTGAGACAATCTCCCTCCTCTCCTGACTGACACTTACTTTCTGAAAACTTCTGTCCAGTCATGGTGAGCTCCCTGCCACTGGAGACACTGTCTAGTTACCCAGCAATAGAGGCTCAAGGAAGGGATGGATGGACTCTCCACCACTCATCTTGTGCCAGAAAGTGAACCATGGAGGCCAAAACAGCCTCATGAGAATCAAAACAGTAATGATGCTTAGTACTAATAATGCGATACTCCCTCTGCTCCCCTACACTGGCAGTGATGTTAAGATGAATTCCACAACTCTGCCTATTTTTAGATAGAATACTTGACTTTTCAAAATAAACATGATTAGGGATTAGACCATTATCCTTAAATCCCCAGTGGCATCTGATGATGTATGCCAACTCAGAGTTCAAAGTGGCAGTGGGGGAAGATTGCATACCTTAGGCCATTTGGCTTCTACTTTACCAATGACTGTTATCTCCACAACTCTGACACCAGGATGAGAGGAACACAGTAATGCTTTTTGACCCTTACTTACACCTGACCATAGTGCAGGAGCCTTTGGGCATTATAAACCTCTATTTCATAGCTCCCACTACTGAATACATCATTAGTGCAGATGCATTTTCTATGTGAACTTCAACTCACATCAACCCCAAGCCGTGATGAGCTCTGCTGCACTCCGGGTCATTTCAGTGAGGCATATGGAAGACTGCAAACCTACCAGATTGCCAGTGCCTACAGACTTCTATTAAGAACAACTATTAGGAAGAGAAAAAGGAATGCTTCCCTGTTTGATGAGTTTAAGTGAACCAAACATCTCTGTGAAATTATTTCTCCATTCAGTAACTAAGTAAACCTATACAATCGGCCTTGCGTGCCGGGACAGGACTTCAGGACTACTTACTACAGCTTAATGCTATGGTACAGATCAGGACAGTGGCCTTAACTGACACTGTGACTGCCATAGAGGCTCTTGCCCAAGCTAAGGGAAACAGGTATGAAGGAGTTCATATTGTAAATGCCCATTTGGGCATCCCTGTCCACACAGATGATCAGGATCTGTCTGCCTTTTCTGTAATACATTTCAATACTCCTTTAATGTCCTTCAACAAGGCCATGGGCGGCAAGTCTAATTCCCACATGGAGCATTAGCCTCCCGCCTATAAAGAATGTCTCCTACTTGGTCCAGGCAAGGATACTACCCAACCAGGACTGGATGCCATTTTGATCCACATGTAGCAACGTGTCTAGGACATTACTATGGACAAGGCAAAAGGACCCATGACTTAGGAAATTCCTGGGAATAAACTGGGAAGCGACAGTGGGTATCTCTTCAGAGGCAATAATTGCTAAGTTTTAGTCATGCTCAGGCTCTCAGCCCCAACAATACAAAAGATGCCCAGTGACTGGTGGGACTGTTCAGACACTGGTACTCCCACATCCCCCTACATGGCCATCCTGATGACAGCACCCACCAATCAGATTACCAAAAAGACCTGTATGCTGAGTGGGGTCTGATTATAGGAGGCCCTGGAGGTCCTCCAACTAGCCACACAGGAAACCTTCTTACTTGCCCTCCTGAATCCACTGCCTTTTAAGTTATAGGTCTCATCAACCTCTCTGATGCCTATTGGAGCCTGTGGCAAAATAACACAGCCACACATCAGAGATGCCCCCCTGGCTTTTGGACCCCAATCTCCTATTGCTGAGTAAAAGTGTAGAATCCATTGGAAAAACTACTAAGTAGTTACCGGGCCTTGGTGGACACTGAGTGCAAAGTCTCTCTACAATGGAGTCTTATAACAATAAATGACAACCAAATGTTAAATGGTTCCTGTTCTCCAGTTGTTTTATATTATTCACGTGCATGCATGTTAAGTCGCTTTAGTCATGTCCGATTCTTTGTGAACCCACGGACTGTAGTCCACCAGACTCCTTTGTCCATGGGATTTCCCAGGTCAGAATACTGGAGTGGGTTTCCATTTCTTACTCTAGGGGATCTTTCCGATCCAGGGATTGAACCCAGGTCTCTCCTGCATTGGCAGGTGGATTCTTCTTCGCTAGTGCCACATGGTTATTATTCACATTTAGATCACTATCCTTGTAGCTCACCTGGTAATCAGTCTGCCCGCATTGCAGGAGACCTGGGTTCAATCCCTGGATTGGGAAGATTCCCTGGAGAAGGGAAAGGCTACCCACTCCAGTATTCTGGCCTGGAGAATTCCTTGAACTGTATAGTCCCTGGGGTTGTGAAGAGTCGGACATGACTGAGCAACTTTCACAGTCACATTTACATCAAAGTGACACTATGAATTTTATGCTCAAACCAGGTGGCACAGTGGTAAAGAATCTGCCTGCCAGTGAAGGAGGAATAAGAGATGTGGCCTTAATCCTTGGGCTGGAAAGATCCCCTGGAGTAGGAAATGGCTACCCATTCCAGTATTCCTGCCTGGAGAATTCCATGTGCAGATGAGCCTGGCAGTTGGGCTATAGTCCGTGAGGACTGAGCACACACAGAACACAAGCAAGCATATGCTCAAACACACATTTTTGAACTAAATAGAAAAATCTAATGAGATTAATTTTTTTTTAAATTTAAAGGCATCTATAACTGTTGTTATAGGTGGCTCAGAGGTTAAAGCGTCTGCCTGTAATGCGGGAGACCTGTGTTCGATCCCCAGCTTGGGAAGATCCCCTGGAGAAGGAAATGGCAACCCATTCCAGTATTCTTGCCTGGAGAATCCCATGGATGGAAGAGCCTGGTGGGCTACAGTCCACGGGGTCGCAAAGAGTCAGACACGACTGAGCGACTTCACTTCACATAACTGCTGTACTTACTACTGTGCTTTTCTCCTTTGGGAGTTATCTGTTTCTGTACTTGCACTGGGAGTTTTGACACTGAATCTTGATGTTGAAGCACAGGAGTATGGTCAGGCACATCCTTATCAGAAGCCACACAAAAGAGATTCCCTAAGCTCCTTCCTGGATACACAGATCATATTTGTGAGTGTGAAATATTCAAAAGTGTATAAAATTTAAAGCAAAGAAGATTAAATAAACCATAATTACACACAATAGTATATATAATGTATGGTAAACAGTGTGTACAAACAGCTGTACCATGCTATAATCTGAGTGAAACCCATCACTAGATATTGACATGGAGGGATTTCTGGATATAATGTTAACTTAGGAAAAAAACTGAAAAGGGGAAAGCTAGTATGGGAATTTTGGGTAAAGAATAAGAAGAAATGAGAAAAAACATGGAGAGAGAGGGAAAAAAAATAGAGAAAACACAGGAAAGCTATCACCAAATAATGTACATGGGTATCTACAAAAGGAGAGGAAGACTGAGGAAAGAACGATAAACCTCTAAAAGCACTGTTTTATGTACTATTTAACTCTTGACGAAGACTCAACTCTATGTATTTCTAAATATAATTAAACCAATAAAGACAAGAATATGGAATGGAAAGAGAAAGTAAACGTAATAAAACAAAATTGCTGAAGGAAAAATAAAAGGAGTAACACTTGGTTACAGTAATTAATACAAACCCTCACAGCTGGACACGAGAATGAGGTGGGTGGGGGAAAACTGACCATAGTCAAGTCATGAAATCAGTTTCAAACTTGGCTGTTGTCCTAGCAGTATGTGCAAAGTTATTCTGAAACCATGTGTGAAGCATTACAGGATGGAGCAAATGAGTAATCATGCTGATGCTCTTTAGAACTCTAGCTCCCTGAACCCTGGGATCCATGAAATGGCAGGAGCCTTTTGTTTGGGGTCCTTTCAGCTAGGAGACCACCCCTAACCTCAGTCTGCACTGATGTGTTGGCCCCTTGGCAGGGGCTCCCCCACGGTGTGAAAGGGAACACAGCGGAGCTGGTTCTGATCTACAGCCTACACTCTGAGGGTAAGTGAATAATGGTTCATTGTAACCTTGAGTTCAGTTGCTATGTTAATACACCTATTCAGAAACTGGCATTTCCTTTTTCTCATCACGAAGTTAGCATGAGGAGCAGTGTGGTCAATGAAGCCCAGGGCTTTTGTGGAGGGAACATGGTGGGAAGTACCAATGAGCATGCACAGCATCATGGGGAGGGAGCTACTACCAGATTACTTGCAAGATACAGAAAGGGGACTTGGCCAATGAGGCTCATGAGCTTCCTAAACTAGGGGATACCATGTGGCTCTCAAGAGTACCTACTGCACTGTTTACAAAAGGTCTGATTAAACTGGAGTTGATTTCAGTTCAGCTCAGTTGCTCAGTCGTGTTCGACTCTTTGCGACCACATGGACTGCAGCACACCAGGCCTCCCTGTCCATCACCAACTCCCAGAGTTGTCCTTTGAGTCAGTGATGCCATCCAACCATCTCATCCTCTGTCATCCCCTTCTCCTCCCACCTTCAATCTTTTCCAGGATCAGGGTCTTTTCAAATGAGGCAGCTCTTCGCATCAGGTGGCCAAAGTATTGGAGTTTCAGCTTCAACATCAGTTCTTTCAATGAATATTCAGGACAGATTTCCTTTAGGATGGACTGCTAGGATCTCCTTGCAGTCCAAGGGACTCTCAAGAGTCTTCTCCAACACCACAGTTCAAAAGCATCAATTCTTCGGCGCTCAGCTTTCTTTATAGTCCAACTCTCACATCCATACATGACTACTGGAAAAACCATAGCTTTGACTAGATGGACCTTTGTCAGCAAAGTAATGTCTCTGCTTTTTAATATGCTAAGTTGGTCATAATTTTTCCTTCCAAGGAGCAAGTGTCTTTTAATTTCATGGCTGCAGTGATTTTGGAGCCCCAAAAAACAAAGTCTGTCACTGTTTCCACTGTTTCCCCATCTATTTGCCATGAAGTGATGGGACCAGACGCCATGATCTTAGTTTTCTGAGTGTTGAGGTTGAAGCCAACTTTTTCACTCTCCTCTTTCACTTCCAGCAAGAGGCTCTTTAGTTCTTCACTTTCTGCCATAAGGATGGTGTCATCTGCATATCTGAGGTTATTGATATTTCTCCCGGCAATCTTGATTCCAGCTTGTGCTTCATCCAGCCCAGTGTTTCTCATGATGTACTCTGCATGTAAGTTAAATAAGCAGGGTGACAATATACAGCCTTGACAAACTCCTTTTCTTGTTTGGAACCAGTCTGTTGTTTCATGTTCATTTGCTTCCTGACCTGCATATAAATTTCTCAAGAGTTGATTTAGTACCATAATACTATGTTGTGATAGTCACTCAGCCCCGTCTGACTCTTTGTGACCCCACAGAGTATAGTTCATGGAATTCTCCAGGTCAGAATACTGGAGTGGGTAAGCAGTTCCCTTCTCCAGGGGATCTTCCCAACCCAGGGATCTAACCCAGGTATCCTGCATTGCAGGTGGATTCTTTACCAGCTGAGCCACCAAGGAAGCCCAAGAATACTGCAGTGGTTAGCCTACCCCTTCGCCAGTGGATCTTCCCAACCCAAGGATCGAACTGGGGTCTCCTGCATTGCAGGTGGATTCTTTACCAGCTGAGCTAGTTCTAGGTACACAGCATAGTGATTTACTATTTTTTCAGACTATAATCCATTATAATTTATTACAAGATAATGGGTGTAATTCTTTGTGCTCTATAGTATATCCTTGCTGCTTACCTATTTTATACACAGTAGTTTGTATTGGTTCATCCCACCACAGCTGTCCTTCCCATCTTTCGTCTCCCTTTTGATAGCCATAAGTTAGTGTTCTATATCTGTGAGTTTTGTTTCTACTTTTTTTTTTCATTTATTTTTATTAGTTGGAGGCTAATTACTTTACAATATTGTAGTGGTTTTTGTCATACATTCACATGAATCAGCCATGAATCTACAAGTATTCCCCATCCCAAACTCCCCCTCCCACCTCCCTCTCCACCCAATTCCTCTGGGTCTTCCCAGTGCACCAGGCCCGAGCACTTGTCTCATGCATCCAGCCTGGGCTGGTGATCTGTTTCACCCTTGATAATATACATGTTTCAATGCTGTTCTCTCGAAACATCCCACCCTCGCCTTCTCCCACAGAGTCCAAAAGTCTGTTCTGTACATCTGTGTCTCTTTTTCTGTTTTGCATATAGGGTTATTGTTACCATCTTTCTAGATTCCATATATATGTGTTAGTATACTGTATTGGTCTTTATCTTTCTGGCTTACTTCACTCTATATAATGGGCTCTAGTTTCATCCATCTCATTAGAACTGATTCAAATGAATTCTTTTTAATGGCTGAATAATATTCCATGGTATATATGTACCACAGCTTCCTTATCCATTCGTCTGCTGATGGGCATCTAGGTTGCCTCTATGTCCTGGCTATTATAAACAGTGCTGCGATGAACATTGGGGTGCATGTGTCTCTTTCAGATCTGGTTTCCTTGGTGTGTATGCCCAGAAGTGGTATTGCTGGGTCATATGGCAGTTCTATTTCCAGTTTTTTGGTAAAATTGAAAGCATTTCCCCTGAAATCAGGAACAAAGACAAGGGTGCCCACTCTCACCACTACTATTCAACATAGTTTTGGAAGTTTTGGCCACAGCAATCAGAGCAGAAAAAGAAGTAAAAGGAATCCAGATAGGAAAAGAAGAAGTGAAACTCTCACTGTTCGCAGATGACATGATCCTCTACATAGAAAACCCTAAAGACTCTACCAGAAAATTACTAGAGGTAATCAACAAATATAGTAAACTTGCAGGATATAAAATTAACACACAGAAATCCCTTGTTTCTACATTGTAAACACATTCATTTTTATTACTTTTGAGATTAGAGATATAAGTGATATTATACAGTATATGTCCTTCTCTAATTTGTCTCACTATAAAATACTCTCTGGAATACATCCATGTAACTGCAAATGTCAGTGCTGCATTTCTTTTCATGGCTAAGTAACATTCCACTGTATACCTCATCTTAATCCCGTCACCTGTGCCTAATTCCTTGCATAAGTTTTTCAGTTCTGAAGGAGAACAACTGTCTTTGTCCTTAGCCTTTGAGTCACCTAACAAGATGCTGAATGACTCAGATGAGAGACTCAAAACACAGGCTCTGAAAAACTAGAGAAGGAATTTTACAACTACTGATGGGTCCAAAAACTTTGGAGGCCCTGCATGCTGAATTGCACCCCAGAATTGCACTGACTACTCTAGCATGCCCTGGAACTAACAGATAGCCTATGAGGCAGTGAGTTGTTGAGATTCACACTTTAATGAAAAAAGAAAGCAGAGTCCTAAGGATTGTTTTCCCTAGCTACTCAGAGAGACTTTGCTAAGGTAGTTTGCCTCTGTGAAAAATAAGTCATTTTGTTAAACTAGGTGAAGGAGAGGATACATTGAGGGCCTGTCACTGTAGAATGCGCTGTGTGATGTGCTAGTCCCTTCTTGCCCAATGAGGTAGAGGAAAAGGGGGATCAGAGACATGAACACCTGAGACTTTCCCCTCCTTGGGTGAGTGCACATCTGGCTCCAACAGAAAAGCCCTTACATTGGAATTTCCATTGCCTTGAAAAACACACTTGGATCATCACTTACAGAGGTTCTTAAAGGCTCTATGAGCCCACACTGCTGATCTCTAAAGTCATGGGTGGAGAAAGGACAGTAAAAATATTTCTGATCCAACTCAGATTTCTATTTAGTTTTCGTCAGGTCAACTTTACTGGTTTTTAAGCTCAATTAAACCTGCTTATAAGATGATGTCTTAGTTCATAGCACAATGCAGATCCTGACTGACAAATTTTAAGACTAAGGAAAAGTAGCTACCAACAAAACAGTACTAATTGACCACTGAATACACCTAAAAATGCTAATGGGCACCCACCCCTGGATGATCTGGTTAAAGAGTTTCCAAAGAAATCTCTAGGCCTAGTTCCTAACCAGTGAGGCCTGAAGGAGAACATTAACAGGCGTTTTACCAAAGAGCTCCTAGCCAAGTGGTGGGCCATGGGTCCCAGCACACACTAAAGTCCAAGTTGTGATGACACCTGTAACTAATATGGATACAAATGCTCCTCCCTCTGCTTCAAGTGACACTGATGTGAGTCAGAGAAGCCTCCATTACTTTCATTCAAACCTCCCAACTTCAAACCATAAGCAACGTTAGAGGTTAGGTCAATATTCTAACATCATCAGTGGTTATCTGAGCATGTGTGCCAAAGTCAGAACTCAAAGTAGGGAGCAGGGATATTGTATTTCTAGAGTCATTCGGTGACTGGTGCAGAGGTGACCATGATCTCCATGACCTTCCATGGCACAAGGGCCCTGTCATAGGTAGAGGCATCCATTGGGCTTCTGTTCCCATAATTACCTGAAGCTGGCTGAAAGGCACACAAATTCCAGAGAGACAGCTATTCACCTCCTATTGTCCTTGGGGCATTCATCTGCTGGTCATCACCAAATAATCTTTAAGAATAGAATTTTCAACCTAAGGTATCAATATTTCTGCCTTTTTCTCTAAATAGCTCATGGTATTTACAGTTTAGTCAAAGTGTATTATTTCTATAAAGTATACCTCAAAGATACATAATCATGAAATAAAAGAAAAACATCTTCTAATGAGCTTAATTTATAATAATTAAGACTTTTCTGTAGTTTTTATTGTTCTTCAGTTCCTAAGTCGTGCCCAACTCTTAGCAATCCCATGGACTGCAGCACACCAAGGTCCTCTGTCCTCTAATATTACCCAGAGTTGATCAAACTCGTGCCCATTGAGTCGGTGATGCTATCTAACTATACTTACCAGTAAGTGTTTCCGCTTGGTGAAAACTTGGTTTCTTCACTTGAATCTCTGATTTTGACCTGGAGTCTTGACGCTCAAACATAGGATTTCCATCTAGTACTTCATCCTGAGCTGCATAGAGAGAAGAATTAAGCCCACTAAATTAAAAAAAGAGAGATCTACTGAGAAATCCCTAGATTTCAAATTTATAACAAGTGAACAGCAGCAGATTCTCCTGTTGTCATGAAGTTACAAGAAAATCACTATAATGTGCTTATGTGAAAACTATGAGAAGAGTCTTAATGAATGTGAGGAAAGTATTTTACCACATCATTAATACTTCTAGACTTCAAATATGCTTTATAGTAGACTCTCATCTTCAGATATTTCTTAATGTTTTCGCCTAATATATATTGATAGACCAAACAAGGAAAATGCATATGTGCAAGGTAATGCATAGCAGCATATTTATAATTACAAAAAACTCAAAATCACTTAAACATATAAGCATAGGAGATTGGTAGCTAAAGTAACAAATATAAACTATGAAAATACAGACTATGGGATATAAAGGGGGACACAGTTGTACAAATACCTGTACAAACAGGTATAAAAGGAATGAAGATCCCAACAAACTGACTTGGAAGTATTTCTAGGAATTAACTCTTAACGGACCAAAAAAAAAAAACCCTTAAAGAGAGAATACCTAGTGTGCCATCTTTTAAGAAAAAATGGAAGGTAATTTTAAAAAATGACAAAAGATGCTAATCTATAGAAAAGGAAATAAAGGAGGGGGCTTCCCTGGTGGCTCAGTGGTAAAGAATCTGCCTGCAGATGTAGGAGATATGGTTCAAACCCTGATCTGGGAGCATCCCACATGCCTTGGAGCAACCAAGCCCACACACTACAACTATTAATCCTGTGTTCTAGAGCCCGTGTGCCGCAACTACTGACACCTGTGTGCCCAGGCCTATGCTCCTATGCTCCTATGCAGTCTGTTCTCCTCAACAAGAGAAGCCACCACAATGAGAAGGCCTCACACTACAACCACAGGGTAGCCCTCACTTGTCACAACTACAGAAAAGCCCCCACAGCAGTAAAGACCCAAAACATCCAAAAA
The DNA here is from genome assembly GCF_019320065.1 of Cervus canadensis. Lineage (NCBI taxonomy): Eukaryota > Metazoa > Chordata > Mammalia > Artiodactyla > Cervidae > Cervus > Cervus canadensis. The sequence continues at coordinate 237,273 of NC_057395.1, read as the reverse complement.
TAAAATAAAATTACAAAAAAACAAATACAGGAAATATAAACCAAAAAACAACATACACCGTGTGTGTGCTTAGCTGTATCTGACTCTGAGACTCCATGGACCGTAGGCTTTTCTGTCCATGGAATTTTCTAAGCAAGGTTAATGGAGTGGGTTGCCATTTCTTACTACAAAGGATCTTCCTGACCCATGGATGCAATGCATGTCTCCTGAGTTTCCTGTGCTGGGACGTGGATTCTTTACCACTGTGCCAGTAGCTCACAAAAGTCACTGCAAACATGGCTGGCTAAGCCATACCTAGTGACTGCTATTTGCTCTCAGCCTATCTATGACACTGATGGATACTCCAAGATGTGGTGAATTTCTGACACTCATGTCTAATGAAAGAGAATTCAGGTTTCTCAGCTTCACTTGACCAGCAACAAGAGGAGACTATACAAACTCCACCGTAGAGGAGCTACCCTTGTTAATTTAGTGCGGGACACTGACATCTTGTTGGCTATGTCTCAACAGAACCCCTGGTTCTGAGTTCCCTGACAGGGGACACTGTCCAAGGAGGACAAGGGAGGAGATGCAGAAAAAAAGACACAAACACCTGAGAAAATCTCCTTCTTCTTCTGGCTGATATTTATTTTCTGAAAATTGTCCAGGCATGGTGAGCTCCCTGAAACTGGAAACACTGTCTAGTTACCCAGCAATGGAGGTTCAAGGAAGGGATGGATGGACTCTCTACCACTCACCTTGTGCCAGAAAGTCAACCATGGAGGCCAACACAGACCCATGAGACTCAAAACATTGATGACATTTACTACTAATAACCAGCTAGCCCCTCTGCTACCCACACTGACCTTAAGATGAATCTGACAACTCTATTTTTACCTAGAACACTTGGCTTTTCAAAATAAACAAGATGAGGGATTAGACTAACATCCTTTTGTCCCCAGTGGCATCTGATGATATAAGCCAACTCAGAATTCAAAGTGGCAACGAGGGAGCCCATCCACTGGGCCATTTGGCTTCTACTTCTACTTACTTCTAACTAGATAACCGTTATCTCCACAACCCTGATACCATGATGAGAGGAACACAAGTAATGCTTTTTGACCCTTAATTAAACCTGACCATGGTGTGGGTGCCTTTGGGCATTATAAACCTCTATTTCATAGCCTCCACAACTAAATACATCATTAGTGCAGACGTATTTTCTGTGTGAACTCCAATTCACATCAGTCCCAGCTGTGATGAGCACTGCTGCATTCAGAGTCATTTCAGTGGGGCACATGGAAGACTGGAAACCTACCAGACTATCACTGCATAGAGACTTATCTCAGAAACAACTACTAATAAGAGAAAAAGTAATGCCTGCCCTGTTTGATGAGTTTAAGCAAACCAAACATCTCTGTGAGATTCCTTCTTCATTCAACAACTAAGACAACCTGTGCATACAGCCTTACCTGCCTACATACTTAACTACAGGCAGCTTAATGCTGTGGTACAGATCAGGACACTGGCCTGATGTAATGACACTGTAACTGCCCCAGAGGTTCTTGACCCAGCTGAAGGAAATAGGTATGAAGCAATTCATATTACAAATGCTCTTTTCAGCATCCCTGTCTACAAGATGATCAGGTTCACTTTGGGTTTTCTGTAACAGGTTTTACTACACCTTTAATGTTCTTGTCTGAAATGCAGTACTTAGGTATAATCTCAAAAATGACAGAATGATCTTGATTTATTTCCAAGGCAAATCATTCAACATCACAGTAAACCAAGTCTATGCCCCCAACCCCTAATGCCAAAAAGCTGAATGGTTCTATGAAGACCTACAAGACCGTTTACAGCTAACACCAAAAAAAAAAAAAAAAAAAAAAAAAAAAAATGTCCTTTTCATCATAGGGAATTGGAATGAAAAAGAAGGAAGTCAAAAGTATGACAAAACCCACTGAAATGCTGTGAAGTAATTAGCCTCCAACTAATAAAAAAAAATAAAATTAAAAAAAAAAAAAAGAAACCTGGAGTAACAGCCAAGTTTGACCTTGGAGTACAAAATGAAGCAGGGCAAAGGCAAACAGAGTTTTGCCAAGAGAACGCATTGGTCATAGCAAACACCCTCTTCCAACAACACAGGAGACGATTCTACATATGGATTTGTCTAGATGGTCAATTCCAAGATCAGAATGATTATATTCTCTGCAGCCAAAGATGGAGAGGCTCTATACAGTCAGCAAAAACAAGACCTGGAGCTGACTAACTGTGGCTCAGATCATGAAGTCCTTATGGCAAAATTCAGACTTAAATTGAAGAAAGTAGGGGAAACCACTGGGCCATTCAGATATGATCTAAATCAAATCCCTTATGATTTTACAGTGGAAGACAATAATAGATATAAGGGATTAGATCTGATAGAAAGACTGCCTGAAGAACTATGGACAGAGGTTTGTAACACTGTACAGGAGGCGGTGATCAAAACTATCCAAAAAGAAAAAGAAATCAAGAAGGCAAAATGGTTGTCTGAGGAGGAATTATAAAGAGCTGAGAAAAAAAGAGATATAAAAGGCAAAGGAGAAAGGGAAAGATATATTCAAATGAATGCAGAGTTCCAGTGAATAGCAAGGAGAAATAAGAAAACTTTCTTAAATAAACAGTGCAAAGAAATAGAGGAAAATGACAGAAGAGGAAAGACTAGAGATCTCAAGAAAATTGGAGATATCAAGGGAATATCTCATGCAAACATGGGCACAATAAAGGAGAGAAATGGCAAGGACCTAATAGAAGCAGAAGAGATTAAGAAGAGGTGGCAAGAATACACAGAAATGTATAAAAAAGGTCTCAATGACCCAAATAAGCACGATGGTTAGTCACTTACCTATAGTCAGACATCCTGAAATGTGAAGTCAAGTGGGCCTTAGGAAGCATTACTATGAGCAAAGCTAGTGGAGTGATGAAATTCTAGCTGAGCTATTGAAAATACTAAAAGATAATGTTGTTAAGTATGCCAACTCAATATGCCAACAAATTTGGAAAACTCAGCAATGGCCACAGGACTGAAAAAGGTGCTTTCACTGCAATTCCAAAGAAGGGCAATACCAAGGAATGTTCAAACTATCACACAATGGCAGTCATTTCACATGCTAGCAAGGTTATACTCAAAATCCTTCAAGATAGGCTTCAACAGTATGTGAACCAAAAACTTCCAGATGTACAAGCAGGATTTAGAAAAGGCAGTGGAAACAGAGATCGAACTGCCAACATCCACTGGATCATAAAAGAAGCAAGGGATTTCCAGAAAAAAACATCTACTTCTGCTTCATTGACTATGCTAAAGCCTTTGACTATGTGGATCACAAAAAAATGTGGAAAATTCTTAAAAAGATGAGAATACCAGACCACCTTACCTGCCTCCTGAGAAACCTTTATGCAGGACAAGCAGCAACAATTAGAACTGGACATGGAACAATGGACTGGTTCCAAATTGGCAAAGGAGTACATCAAGCCTGTATATTGTCACTCTGCTTATTTAACTTATATGCAGAGTACATCATGCAAAATGCCAGAATGGATAATCACAAGCTGGAGTCAAGATTGCCATGAGAAATATCAATAACCTCAGACATGCAGATGACACCCCCCTAATGGCAGAAAGTGAAGAGGAACTAAAGAGTCTCTTGATGGAGGTGAAAGAGGAGAGTGAAAAAGCTGGCTTAAAACTCAAAATTCAAAAAATTAAGATCATGGCATCTGCTCCCATCACTTTATGGCAAATAGACGGGGGAAACAATGGGAACAGTGACAGACTTTCTTTTCTTGGGCTACAAAGTCACTGAGAATGGGTGATTGCAGTCATGAAATTAACAGATGCCTGCTTCCTGGAAGAAAAGCTAGGAAAAACCTAGACAGCATATTAAAAAGCAGAGACATCACTCTTTCAACAAAGGTCCATCTAGTCAAAACTATGGTTTTCCCACTAGTCATGGATGGGTGTGAGAATTTGGACCATAAAGAAGGCTGAACTACAAAAAAATTATGCTTTTGAAATGTGGTGCTGGAGAAGACTCTTGAGAGTCCCTTGGACAACAAGGAGATCAAACCAGTCAATCCTAAAGGAAATCAACCCTGAATATCATTGGAAGGACTGATATTGAAGCTGAAACTCCAATACTCTGGCTACCTGATGTGAAGAGCTGACTCATTGGAAAAGACCCTGATGCTGGGAAAGATTGTGTCAGGAAGAGAAGGGGATGTCTAAGAATGTGTTTAATGTGTTGATTGGATGACATCACTGACTCAATGCACATGAGTTTCAGCAAACTCTGGGAGACAGTGAAGGACAGGGAAGCCTGGTATGCTGCAGTTTATGGGGTTGCAAAGAGTCAGACACAACTAAGAGACTGAACAAATGTCCTTCCAGAAGGTTGAGCAGGAAGTCCAACTCCCAGATGGAGCACTAACCTCCACATATAATCAATACCTCCTACTTGGTACAGGCAAAGGTACTACCCAACCAGATCTGGATGCTATTTTGACCCACATGTGGCACTATGTCTAGGACATTATCATGGACAAGGCACAAGGACCTGTGATTCATGGGAAATTCCTGGGAATAAACTGGGAAGGGAGAGTAGGTCTCTCTCAGGAGGCAATAATTGCCAAGTTTTAGTCATGCTCAGACTCTTAGTCCCAACAATACAAAGGATGCCCAATGACTGGTGGGACTCATAACAGTAGCAGACACTGGTACTCAAATATCCTCCTACAGGGTCACCTTGACAGCACCCAGAGACCAGGTTACCAAGAAGACCTGCATGCTGAGTGGGGCCTGACAACAGAATGCCCTGGAGGCCCTCCAGATGCCTACACAGGCAACACTTTTCCTTTCATCAAATCCTCAGCCTTTTATTTTGTTTTATTTTATTAGTTGGAGGCTAATTACTTCAAAACATTTCAGTGGGTTTTGTCATACATTGATATGAATCAGCCATAGATTTACACGTATTCCCCATCCCGATCCCCCCTCCCACCTCCCTCTCCACCCGATTCCTCTGGGTCTTCCCAGTGCACCAGGCCCGAGCACTTGTCTCATGCATCCACCTGAGGCTGCGTGATCTGTTTTCACCATAGTTAATAACATGTGTTCTTTCGAAACAATCCCACCCTCACCTTTTCTCCCACAGAGTTCAAAAGTCTGTCGTACTTCTGTGTCTCTTTTTCTGTTTTGGTATATAGGGTTATTGTTACCATCTTTTCTAAATTCCATATATATGGTGTTAGTATGCTGTAATGTTTCTTTATCTTTTCTGGCTTACCTTCACTCTGTTAATGGGCTCCAGTTTCATCCATCTCAATTTAGAAACTGATTTAAAATGAATTCTTTTTAATGGCTGAGTAATATTCCATGGTGTATATGTACAACAGCTTCCTTATCCATTCGTCTGCTGATGGGCATCTAGGTTGCTTCCATGTCCTGGCAATTATAAACAGTGCTGCGATGAACATTGGGGTGCACGTGTCTCTTTCAGATCTAGTTTCCTCGGTGTGTATGCCCAGGAGTGGGATTGCTGGGTCATATGGCAGTTCTATTTCCAGTTTTTTAAGGAATCTCCACACTGTTCTCCATAGTGGCTGTGCTAGTTTGCATTCCCACCAACAGTGTGTAAGCAGGTTTTTTTTTTTTCCTTTTTTTTCCCCTTTTTTTTTCCCCACCCCAACCCCTTCTTTCCAAGGATTTAGTGCTTGCTAGACTTTGGATAGCAGCCATCCTGACTGGTGTGTCAATGGTTACCTCATTGTGGTTTTGATTTTGCATTTCTCTGATAATGAGTGATTGTTGGAGGCGCATCTTTTCATGTGTTTGTTAGCCATCTGTTTTATGTCTTCTTTGGAGCAAGCAAATGTCTGCTTTTAGTTTCTTTGGCCCATTTTTTGATTGGTTTTTTTCATTTTATTTTTTTTCTGGGGGGAAATATGAGGCTGCAGGAGTTGCTTGTATAATTTTGAGATTAATCCTTTGTCTGTTTCTTCATTTGCTATTATTTTCTCCCAATCTGAGGGCTGTCTTTTCACCTTACTTATAGTTTCCTTTGTAGTGCAAAAGCTTTTAAGTTTCATTAGGTCCCATTTGTTTAGTTTTGCTTTTATTTCCAATATTCTGGGAGGTGGGTCATAGAGGATCTTGCTGTGATTTATGTCGGAGAGTGTTTTGCCTATGTTCTCCTCTAGGAGTTTTATAGTTTCTGGTCTTAAATTTAGATCTTTAATCCATTTTGAATTTATTTTTGTGTATTGTGTTAGAAAGTGTTCTAGTTTCATGCTTTTACAAGTGGTTGACCAGTTTTCCCAGCACCACTTGTTAAAGAGGTTGTCTTTTTTCCATTGTATATCCTTGCCTCCTTTGTCAAAGATAAGGTGTCCATAGGTTCGTGGATTTATCTCTGGGCTTTCTATTCTGTTCCATTGATCTCTATTTCTGTCTTTGTGCCAGTACCATACTGTCTTGATGACTGTGGCTTTGTAGTATAGTCTGAAGTCAGGCAGGTTGATTCCTCCAGTTCCATTCTTCTTTCTCAAGATTACTTTGGCTATTCGAGGTTTTTTGTATTTCCATACAAATTGTGAATTATTTGTTCAGTTCTGTGAAAAATACCGTTTGGTAGTTGATAGGGATTGCTTGATCTATAGATTGTTTGGGTAGAATAGCCATTTTGACAATATTAATTCTTCCAATCCATGAACACGGTATGTTTCTCCATCTGTTTGTGTCCTCTTTGATTTCTTTCATCAGTGTTTTATAGTTTTCTATGTATAGGTCTTTTGTTTCTTTAGGTAGATATACTCCTAAGTATTTTATTATTTTTGTTGAATTCTCAGCCTTTTAAGTTACAGGTCTCAGTAACCTTTCTGATGACTATTAGAGTCTGTGGCAAAAGAACATGGCCACATATCAGAGGTGCCCACCTGGCTCTCAGATCCCTAATCTTGTATTTGCTGGCTGAAAGCAGACACCCTTTCAAAGACTGCATACCAGTTTTGGGCCTTGGTGAACAATGAATGCAGAAGTCTCTCCATGAAATAGTCTATTCAGAAGAAATTCCAACCAAATGCTAAATGGTTCTTGCTCTGTAGTTGTTTAATATTATTCAGAGTTGGATCAAAGTGTAAAATTTCTATAAATTAAATGCTCAAACATATATTCCTGAACTAAAGAAAAAAGATCTGATGAGACTTTTTTTTTTTTAATTTAAAGGCATCTATAATTTTATGGGCTTCCCAGGTGGCTCAGCAGTAAAGAATCCATTTGCCAATGCAGGAGACACAGGTTCAATCACTGGGTTGGGAAGATCCCCTGGAGAAGGAAATGGTAACCCACTCTAGTATTCTTGCCTGGGAAATCCCATGGACAGAGGAGCCTGGTGGGCTACAGCCCATGGGCTTACAAAAAAGTCAGACATGACTTAGGGACTAAAATAGCAATAATAGTAATTGTTACACTTACTGCTGTGTTTTCTTCCTTTGGAGGTTTTCTGTTCCTGTACTGGGAGTTTTGACACTGATTCTTGATGCTGAAGCCCAGGAGTTTTGTCTGCAGCATCACCATGAGCTACATAAAAGAAATATACTGAGTTCCTTTACAGAAAAACAGATCTACTAAGAATTCTCTATATTTCAAATTTGTAACAATATACAGCGTATTTTCTCATATTTTGACAAAAGTTTTTATAAGTAAATTACCATAATGTCAGACGTGAAATAAACTTTATGAGAACATTTTTTAAGTGGTATACCATAAAGAAGCTGTTTCAGTAATATTTCTGGACATTTTACATATATGTGTGTGTGTGTGTGTGTATTTAGATATGCACATACACACACACATATATATATAAGGTCTCAAGTTTTCCTAGGTTATTTATACTATAGGCCAGTACAAGCTTATTGAACTAAAAATACAAATGAATATGTCCATGGTTCTTCATTACAGCAAGTTTGTAAATGTAAAACATTCTAAACCATATAAATTTTAAGGATAAAAATTTAGTTAAATAAACTAAGGTATATATTACACACTGATTTATAATATAAATTATGGTAAACACTGTTGGACAAACAGCTGTACCTAGACCTATAATCTGAATGAAATTAATCTCTATATACTGACTTACGGGGATTTCTAGAAGGGATTTCTAGGAATAAAGTTAAGTTAAAAAAAAAACTGAAAAGGGAAAATCTAGCATGTAAACTTTGGGTAAGGAAGAAAAAGAAATGAGAAAAAACAAGGAAAGATAAATAAATAGATAAAACCCAGAAAAAGTATCATAAATCAATGTACTTGGTTGGGTACAAGATGAAAGAGAAGATTGAAAAAAGAAGGATAAGCCTATAAAAATATCTGTTTGTACATTTTTTAACTTTTGGAAGTAGATTCATGCCCTATATATTTGAAAATATAATTCAGCCATAAGGGTAAGAAGATGGAATAGAAAGAAAAAGTAAACTATATGAATCTGCTGAAAGCAAAATAAAAGCAGTAATTCAATGATATGGTATTTAATACAAACCCTCATAGTTGGATATGGAAGTGGGGTGGGTAGGGGAAAGTCGACGACAGTCAAGTCATGAGATAATTTTCAAACTTGGCTATTGTCCTAGTGGTATGTGCAAAGTTATTCTAAAACCATATATGAAGTATTACAGGATGGAGCAAATGAGTAATCATGCTGATGCTCTTTAGAACTCTAGCTCCCTGAACCCTGGGATCCATGAAATGGCAGGAGCCTTTTGTTTGGGGTCCCTTCAGCTAGGAGACCACCCCTCACCTCAGTCTGCACTGATGTGTCGGCGCCTTGGCAGGGACTCCTCCATGGTGTGAAAGGGAACACAGTGGAGCTGGTTCTGATCTACAGCCTACACTCTGAGGGTAAGTGAATAATGGTTCACTGTAACCTTGAGTTCGGTTGCTATGTTAATAGACCTGTTCAGAAACTGGCATTTCTTTTCTCTCATTACCAAGTTAGCATGAGGAGCAGTGTGGTCAGTGAAGTCCAGTGCTTGTGTGGAGGGAACACTTTGGGAAGCACCAACCAGCATGCAGGACATGGTGGGGAGGGAGCTACCAGAGACTCACAAGGCACTCTGCCAGCAGGGAAATGACTTTCCTAAAGTTGATGCCATGGGGATCTGGAGAGTGTTACTGTGTTATTTACAAAAGTTTTCATTAAATTGAAGTTGACTTAAAATATTGTGTTAGTTTCAGGTGTACTGCATAGTGATTCACTATTTTTGCAGACTATAATTCATTATAGGTTATTACAAGATAATGAATATAGTATATCATTGTTGCTTACCTATTTTATACACAGTAGTTTGTATCTGTTCATCCCAAACCCCTGATGGTGCTTCCCATCCTTCATCTCCCTTCTGGATAACCACAAGTTTGTGTTCTATATATGTGAGTCTGTTCCTATTTTGTACACACATTTACTTTTTAGAATCTAAATATAAGTGGTATCATACAGTATTTGCCCGTCTCTGTTGATTTGTCTCTCTATATAATACTTTCTGGGTCTGCACATGTTGCTGCAAATAGCAGTATTTCATGCTTTTCATGGCTGAGTAATATTTCACTGTATGCCTGATCTTAATCCGTCATCTGGATTATTTGCATAAGTTTTTCAGTTCTGAAGTAAAACAACTGTCTTTCCCCTTAGCCTCTGATTCACCTAACATGATGCTCAATGAGTAAAGGAGAGATTCAACACATAGGCTTTCAGAATATTAGAGGAGCAACTTTACAGCTACTAATGGGGCCAGAGTCTTTGGAGGCCCTGCATGCTGAATTGCACCCTGGAACCACTGTCAGCTTTAGCATGTCTTGGAACTAACAGACAGTCTATGAGCAGTGAGTTGTTGAGATTCATACTTTAATTAAAAACATACAAGGTCCTGAGGATTGCTCTGCCTAGCAACTTAGAGAAACATCAGTGACTAAGGTAGTCTGCCTCCATGAAAAGGAAGTCATTTTGTTAAACTAGGTGAGGGAGAGGGTACACTGTAGGGCCTGTCACTGTAGAACGCACTGTATGATGTGCCAGTCTCTCACTGCCCAGTGAGGTAGAGGAAAAGAGGGATCAGAGATGTGAACACCTAAGGCCTTTTCCCCTCCTTGGTTGAGTGCATGTTTGGCTCCAACAGAAGAGCCCTTACACTGGAATTCCCTTGCCTTGAAAAACACACTTGGATCATCACTTACAGAGGTTCTTAAAGGCTCCATGAGCCACACTGGTGGTCTCTAAAGTTGCAGGTGGAGTGCGGACATTAAAAATATTTCTGATAAGACTCATATTTCCATTTAGTTTCCTTCAGGCCAACTTCACTGCTTTTTGAGCTCAGTTAAACTTACTTTTAAGGTGATGTCTGTTGGTTCACAGCACAATGACTGGCAAATTTCAAGACATGGGGAAAGTAGCTACCAACAAAACAGTACTAATTGACCACTGAATACACCTAAAAATGCTAATGGGTACCCACCCCTAGATGATCTGGTTAAAGATTTTCCAAAGAAATCTCTAGGTCTAGTTCCTAACCAGTGGGGCCTGAAGGAGAACATTAACAGGCGTTTTACCAAAGAGCTCCTAGCCAAGTGGTGGGCCATGGGTCCCAGCACACTTCCTCACTAAAGTCCAAATTGTGATGGCACCTGTAACTAACGTTGATTACAAATGCTCCTCCCTCTGCTCCAAGTGACACTAACGTGAATCAGAGAAGCCTCCATTACTTTCATTCAAACCTCCCAGCTTTAAACCATAAGCAACATTAGGGGTTAGGTCAATATTCTAACATCATCAGTGCTTATCTGAGCATGTGTGCCAAAGTCAGAACTCAAAGTAGGGAGCAGGGATATTGTGTTTCTAAAGTCATTCGGTGACTGGTGCAGAGGTGACCATGACCTCCATGACCTCCAACACCAGATACTGAGGGAAAGAGATAACTCTTTCTGGTTGTTCATTGGAGGCCATCACCAAGGACACCCTAGGTCAAAGCCTACATTGAGTGTATCCTGTCAGGCAACCACAGAACTCCATCTGCATGGCTTCCACTACTGAATGTTTATTGACACAGATGTAGTTCCTATGTAAGTGCACCTGCACTTACATTCAGCCCAAGCCCTGATGGGACCCGTTGCATTTAGGGGCAGTTTTCAAGGCACAGATAAGGCTGAGAACCTCCAACTGACTTATCCTCCAATCTGACTTATCCAACAGATTCATGGGAAGAAAAGATGTAACTGTTTTCATTGATAAGCTTAATGAAAAGAAATGTCTCCATGAGACTTTTCTCATTGGAATAACTAACTTGATAGCTGCACACAGCCTCACACACATGTTACTCACTGATTCTGGTAGGTCAATGCTATAGTACAGCCCTAAGCCCTGATGGTACCTGCCACTGTAACTGACATACAGGTGATTCTCCAGACTAAGGTTACTGGAAGTTCTGATAAATCCAATATACTTTGTATGTACTTTGTATGCATTCATCTGCATACAAGTGATCCCAGTTAGTTTAAGATTATATAGAAGGACTGCAATATCTTACTAATGTCCTGCACATGGTCACCAAACAGCTCCAGTGTTTATAATCAGTGCACAGGTCACAATTTCTAAGTGGCCTTGCTGTTACAGGGAGGAATAGTTTTCGCTTAAGTGGACCCAGACAAGGACACACCCAACAAGCACTAGACGCCCTCTGGACCCACCAGTAGCTCTTTGCTGGGCCATTAGTACACACACTTATTTACCTGGTACCCTATTGAAACTACTGAGTGTGATCTCTAAGAGGCATACCATAACCTTGGGCTATTCAGTTCCAACAAGTGAAAAGAGACCCAGCAGTTAGTGGGACTCTGCGACCACTTGAACTAGAAGTTACCTAGGAGCAGTCTTTGATGAAACTGATCTATGATGTTACCAAAAAGGCTGTTTCATTTCAGTGAGGATACAACAAAGAGGGTACCCTAAAAGCCCTCCAGCATGCCTCTTATATCAGAAACATCCCTTTCCCACTGGAATCTATGGCAAAAGACCCCTGCCACATGTTTAGAAATTCACTGAGCTTCTGTTCCCATAATTACCTGGAGTTGGCTGAAAGGCACACAACTCTGGAGAGACAATTATTCACCTGCTCTTGTCCTTGGGGCATTCATGTTCTAGTCACAAAATAATATTAAGGACAGAAATTCCAACAAAGGCATCAATATATTTGCCTTTTTTTCACTAATTATCTCATGGTATTCATACCTTAGTGAAAGTATAGAATTTCTATAAAATTTATGCTCAAAAATATAATATGAACCAAAATAAAAATATCTTCTAATGAGCTTAATTAAAGCAATATAAAGCTTTTGCAGCTTTTGTACTTACTACTAAGCTTTTCCCCTTTGTGAAAGCTTTGTTTCTTCACTTGAGTCTCTGATTTTGACACTGAGCCTTGATGTACAGGCATACCATTTCCATCTGGTACTTCATCCTGAGCTACATAAAGAATTCAGTCCATTAGATAAAAAAAAAAGATCTACTGGGAAATCCCTACATGGCAAATCTGTATATGTGAACTGTGGCAGTTTCTCCCAGTTTATGCAGTTATCATTAAATAACCATAATATGTGATGTTATGAAAACTATGAGAGGAGTCTAAATGAGAGTGTGTGGAAAATATTTTATTGTTAATAATATTCCTAGATTTCAAACACTAGTTGCTCTTTTTCTGAGTTTTCTTAATATTTTCTGTTAATATCCAGTTCAGTTCAGTTCAGTTCAGACACTCAGCCGTGTCCGACTCTTTGCAACCCCATGAACCACAGCACTCCAGGCCTCCCTGTCCATTACCAACTCCCCGAGTCCACCTAAACCCATGTCCATTGAGTCGGTGATGCCATCCAACCATCTCATCCTCTGTTATCCCCTTCTCCTCCTGCCCTCAATCTTTCTCAGCATCAGGGTCTTTTCAAATGAGTCAGCTCTTCGAATCAGATGGCCAAAGTATTGGAGTTTCAGCTTCAGCATCACTCCTTCCAATGAACACCCAGGACTGATCTCCTTTAGGATGGACTTCTAGGATCTCCTTGCAGTCCAAGGGACTCTCAAAAGTCTTCTCCAACACCACAGTTCAAAAGCATCAATTCTTCAGCACTCAGCTTTCTTCACAGTCCAACTCTCACATCCATACATGACCACTGGAAAAACCATAGCCTTGACTAGATGGACCTTTGTTGGCAAAGTAATGTCTCTGCTTTTTAATATGCTATCTAGGTTGGTCATAACTTTCCTTCCAAGGAGTAAGCGTCTTTTAATTTCATGGCTGCAGTCACAATCTGCAGTGATTTTGGAGCCCCCAAAAATAAAGTCTGACACTGCTTCCACTGTTTCCCCATCTATTTCCCATGAAGTGGTGGAACCAGATGCCATGATCTTAGTTTTCTGAGTGTTGAGCTTGAAGCCAACTTCTTCACTCTCCTCTTTCACTTTCATCAAGAGGCTTTTTAGTTCCTCTTCACTTTCTGCCATAAGGGTGGTGTCATCTGTACACCTGAGGTTATTGATATTTCTCCCAGCAATCTTGATTCCAGCTTGTGCTTCATCCAGCCCAGCATTTCTCATGATGCATATAAGTTAAATAAGCAGGGTGACAATATACAGACTTGGAGTGCTCCTTTTCCTATTTGGAACCAGTCTGTTGTTCCATGTCCAGTTCTAACTGTTGCTTCCTGACCTGCATATAGGTTTCTCAAGAGGCAGGTCAGATGGTCTGGTATTCCCATCTCTTTCAGAATTTTCCACAGTTTATTGTGATCCACACAGTCCATCAAACAAAACAAACACATCTAATGAAGCCTAACTGCCATTACTCAAACATATACATTCTTTAACACACTGGGCTTTTAAGAAAATGATTTTATGGGAAAAATAATTTTGGAAATTTGCACCCATGATGGTTCAAAGGAAATATATGACATTATTAATGGGGTTTTATTGAGACACTTAAAAAAATACTAAGTACTTTTATATCAAGCTCCCAGGAGATGAAAAGGATAATGAATTACAATCTAGAGATTTTATTAGAAAGGACATCAAATAAAAGATTATTTACAGACACAATGAAAAAAATCTTATCAAGTATTATTAACTAATCCATATGAAGCCAAACTGAAAGACATTAATTCATAGATTGACATCTCTCATTTTGAAAAGGCCGTCCACCTGAATGGACTTTGACCCCTGTTCCTAGCACCTGCCTTCAACTAAGCCAAGCATCACTAAGCTAGGAGAAGATAACAGTAACATACAGCTGACCCATGAGTCTGGACCAAGCTTGTAAGACCCATTCTACCAATTCAATTGTACTGCTGACCAAAGGTCTGTCTCTCTATCAAAATTAAAAGTTGTTTAATTTCTAGCTATTTTCCCCCAATGTTTAGGATGGAAATAAAACTCTCTGGTAACACTTAGTATAGCTACCAGGGGCAAATTAACTGACTTCTGGATTTTTATCAAATTCTTTGGTCAATACAAGGCCACCATAAACCTCTCATAATCCTTGTCACTGACTCTTCAGATGTTCCTATAATCTATAAAACGATTTCTCATAAGCATATCTCTCCATGTTTTTGTTGTTCAGTTGCTGTGTCCAACTCTTTGTAATCCCATGGACTGCAGCATTCAGGCTTCCCTGTCTTTCACTATCTCCCAGAGTTTGCTCAAACTCATGTCCATTGAGTCAGTAATGCCATCTAACCACCTCATTCTCTGTTGTCTCCTTCTCCTCCTGCCTACAATTTTTCCAAGCATCAGGGTCTTTTCAAATGAGTCAGCTCTTCCCATCAGGTGGCCAAAGTACTGGAGCTTCAGTTTCAGCATCAGTAATTCCAATGAATATTCAGGATTGATTTCCTTTAGGATTGACTGGTTTGATCACCCTTGCTGTCTAATGGAGTCTCAAGAGTCTTCAGCACCACAATCTGAAAGCATCAATTCTTTGGTGCTCAGCCTTCTTTATGGTCCAACTCTCACATCTGTACGTACATGACTACCGGAAAAACCATAGCTTCGACTATATGGACCTTTGCGGCAAAGTAATATCTGCTTTTTAAAACACTGTCTAGGTTTGTCATAGCTTTTCTTCTAAGGAGCAAGCATCTTTTAATTTTGTGGTTGCAGTCACTGTCTGCATTGATTTTGGAGCCCAAGAAAATGGAATCTGACACTTTTCACTTTTTCCCCATTTATTTGCCATGAAGTGATAGGACTGGATGCCATGATCTTAGTTTTTTGAATGCTGAGTTTTAAGCCAGCTTTTTCACTCTTTTCACTTTCATCAAGAGGCTCTTTAGTTCCTCTTTGCTTTCTGCCGTTAGACTGGTATCATCTGCATAACTGAGGTTGTTGATACTTTTCCCAGCAATCTTGATTCCAGCTTTCAGTCATCCAGCCTGGCATTTTGCATGATGCACTCTGCATATAAGTTAAATAAGCAGGATGACAATGTACAGCCTGGATGTATTCCTTTCCCAATTGTGAACCAGTCTCCTGTTCCATGTCTGGTTTTATGGCCAATGTATTCATGTACTACAACCTTTTTTATCCATTCATGTATCAGTGGACATCTAGGTGGCTACCATGTTCTGTGCTGTGCTTAGTCGCTCTGTTGTATCTGACTCTTTGTGACACCATGGACTGTAGCCCACCAGGCTCCTCTGTTCATGCGGATTCTCCAGGCAAGAAGCTATTACAAATAGTGTTGCAATGAACATTGGGGTACATATGTCTTTTTCAATTATGGTTTCCTCAGGGTATATGCCCAGTAATGGGATTGCTGGGTAATATGGTAGCTGTATTCCTAGTTTTTTAAGGAACCTCTATACTGTTCTCCACAGTGGCTGTATGAATTTACATTCCCACCAAGAGTGCGAGATGGTTCCCTTTTTCCACACCCTCTTCAGCATTTATTGTTTGTAGATATTTTGATGACAGCCATTCTGACCCGCGTGAGGTGATCCTTCACTGCGGTTTTTATGAGAACATTTTTAATTAGTATACTTCAAAGAAGGTGTTTCAATAATATTTCTAGACATTATATAATAAAACACACAGATATATATATATATATACATATATATATATATATATGTCTCTTGATTTCATAAGTTATTTATACCTTATGCCGACACATGTTCATAAAATAAAAAAATACAAATGAATGTGTACACAGTTATTCATGTACAATGTATTGGGTTTGCTAGAAAGTTCAGTCTGGTCTTTATGTAAGATGTTATGGAAAAACTTGAATAGATTTTCCGGCCAACTCAGTATTTAGAAGTGCAAAATATTCAAAACCATAAAAATATTAAAGGAGAGAATTAGTTAAATTAAGGTATGCATTGCACACTGTGGTATAATATAAATTATGGTAAATACTGTGGTACAAACAGCTATATGTAGTAGTATACTCTGAGTGAAACTGAACTCTATATAATGACTTGGAGGGATTTCTAGAAATAATATTAAGTAAAAAACACTGGAGGGGAAAACTAATATGCAAACACTGGGTAATAAAACAGAAATGAGAAAAAATAAAGGCGAGACAAAAAATAGAGAAAAGACAGGAAAACTATCACAAAATGATGCACATAGATACCTACAAGAGGAGAGGGAAGACTGAGAAACCTCTAAGCATACTGCTTTGTATATTGTTAAATTTGGAAGTAGTTTCATGCTCTATGTATTTAAAAATAAAAATTAGGCCAAAGCAAATAAGAAGATGGAATGGAAAGAAAAAGCAAACTTAAAGGATTAAAACTACTGCAGGGAGAATAAAAGCAGTAATTCCTCAAACCAGTAATTACTAAAAACCCTGTCTTGGACATGGAAGTGGGGTGATTTGGGGGGAGGTGAACAACTGACAAGTCATGCAATCATTTTATAACAAGTTATAAAACAAGTTTGTTTTTGTAATGGTGTATTCAGAGCTATTCTGAAACCATTTGAGAAGCATTACAGGATTAAGTAAATAAGTAATTGTGCCAATGCTGTTTCAGAACTCTAGCTACCTGAGCTGTCATGTCCTACACATGGCCACACACTGCTCAAATACGTTATTAGTGACTGTGTCTGTGTGTAGGACTGTGTTAGTCACTCAGTCATGTCTGGCTCTTTGCGACCCCACGGACTGTAGCCTACCAGGCTTCTCTGTCCATGGAATTCTCCAAGCAAGAATACTGCAGTGGATTGCCATTCCCTTCTTCAGAGGAACTTCCCAACCCAGGGATTGAACCCTGGTCTCCTGCCTTGCAGGCAGATTCTTTACCATTTGAGCTACAGGGAAGAGGTCACCAATTCTAAGTGGCCTGCTCCTACAGGGAGGATTAATTTTCACTCAACTAGCCCTCCCACCACAAAGGACACCACCCAACAAGGACTAGACACTGTGTGGATCTACCAGTGGCTCCTGGCTGAACCACTTAGATACCTGATACCATAGTGAAATTCCCAGGCATGATCTCTAAGGGGCATGAATTCTCATTCCAGAGGACAAGACCGCCAAACTTGGATGATTCAACTCTGACAAATAATTGGGCCCAGCAAATAGTGCAACCCTTTCGACCACCTGCATTCTCATTTGCCCATAGAGAGTCCTTGATGAAACCAATTTATGTGGTTACCAGAGAGGCTGCCTCATTTTAGTGAGGATACAACCAAAAGAGTGCCCAAAAGGCCCTCCAACAGGCCTCCTGACCCTCATCAGATGTTTGATTTACAGATCTCCAAAACATCTCTTTCCTAATGGAGACTATGGCACAAGGGCCCTATCATGGGTAGAGGCATCCATTGGGCTTCTGTAGTTATAACTACTGGGAGCTGGCTGAAAAGCACACTACTGTGGAGACATAGGTATTCACCTGCTACTGGGTTTTGGGCCATTCATCTTCTGGTCACAAAATGCTCTTAAGGACAAAAATTTCTATCAAATGGTATCAGTATTTCTGCTTTTCTCTCTAGGTATCTCATGGTATCTGATTTTAGTCAAAGTCAAATATTTCAATATGAATATATGCTCAACAAATACATTTTCATAAACCAAAATAAAAACATCTCCTAATGAGTTTAATTTAAAACAATATAAAATTTTCTGTAGTTTTTGCACTTACTAGTAAATCTTTCCCCTGTGTGAAAGCTTTCTTTCTTCACTTGAATCTCTGATTCTGACATTGCCTCTTGATGGTCAAGCATATGATTTCCATCTGGTACTTCATCTTGAGCTACAAAAAGAGAAGAATTTAGTCAACTAAATAAAAATAAAGATCTACTGTGAAATGTTTAGCTTACAATTTATAAAATGAAAACAGCAGCAGTTATCTCATTTTATGAAGTTAAGAAGAAAATCACCATATTGTGAAGTCTGCTATGAAATCTATGAGAAGAGTCTTAATGAGTGTGTGTGAAAGTTACTTTACCATAAAAATAATACTCATGGAATTCAAATGTGTTTTATGTTTGTTAAGTTTCTCATTTTCTGAGTTGCCTCAATATTTTGTTAATATAATTCAATAGACCAAACAAAGAAAATACATATGTACAAGGTTTTTCATAGCATAGTATTTGTAATTGTAAAATATTAAAACCACTTAAACATAAAGCATAGGAAACTGGTAGACTGAAGTATCATATGTAAAGTATAAAAATATAGACTGTAGGGTGCAATGTGCACATGGAGCTGTACAAACAAGTATAAAAGGAATGATAAAGATCCTGATGAAATGATTGGGAAGCATCTCCAGGATACAGTGTGTAATGGGGGGGAAAAACCTAAAAGAGAGAATACCAAGTATGGTTTAAGAAAGAAGAAAGGAAAGAAAGAATAAAGGAAATGTGAAAAAAAAAAGATGATGAAAGATCCTTATTTTTAGAACAAGAAATACAGGAAATGTAAATCAAAACCAATATACTGGGTCACAAGAGTCCCTGCAGACATGGCTGACTGAGCCATACCCAGTAACTACTATTTGCTCTCATGCTGTTCTGACAATGATGGATACTCCGTGATATAGCCAGTTTCTGAAATTCAAGCCTAATGAAAAAGAATCCAGGTTTCTCAGTTTCATTTGACCAGCAACCCTGAGGAGACTATACAGACACCACTGTGAAGGAGCTACGCTTGTGAACTTAGTGAGTGAAACAGACACCTTGCTGGCTGTGTCTCAACAGAACCCCTGGTTCTGAGTTTCCTGACAGGGGCCACTGTGTCCAAGGAGGACAAGGGAGGGGATGAGGAAGAAAAGACACAAACACCTGAGACAATCTCCTTCCTCTTTTGGCTGACATTTGGTTTCTGAAAACTTCTGCCCACACATGGTGAGCTCCTTGCCACTGGAAACACTGTCTAGCTACCCAGCAATGGAGGCTCAAGGAAGGGATGGATGGACTCTCTAGAACACATCTTGTGCCAAGAAGCGAGCCATGGTGGCCAACACAGCCCCATGAGACTCAAAACGGTGATGAACTTATTACTAATAATGTGCTCCCCCCAGTGACCTTAAGATGAATCTGACAACTTTACTTTTACCCAGAACACTTGGCTTTTCAAAATAAGCAAGATTAGGGATTCTAGTCCCCAAGGTTGGCT
Source organism: Cervus canadensis (assembly GCF_019320065.1). NCBI lineage: Eukaryota > Metazoa > Chordata > Mammalia > Artiodactyla > Cervidae > Cervus > Cervus canadensis. Next base: position 217,608 of record NC_057395.1, on the reverse strand, counting down.
TCTAGTTTACCAAGGACTGTTATCTCCACAACTCTGACACCAGGATGAGAGGAACACAAGAAATGCATTTTGACCCTTACTTAAACCTGACCATGGTACGGGTGACTTTAGGCATCATGAACTTCTTTCATTGCTCCCACTGCTGAACACATAATTGCATGCATGCTAAATTGCTTCAGTCATATCTGACTCTTTGCAACCGCATGGACTGTAGCCTGCCAGGCTCCTTTATCTGTGGCATTCTCCAGGCAAGAATACTGGAGTGGGTTCCCATGCCCTCCTCCAGGGGATCTTCCCAATCCAGGAAATGAATCTGCAAATCTTGCATCTCCTGCATTGTCAGACTGCTTATTTACCACTTGTGCCACCTGGGAAACCCTGAATATATCATTAGTACAGATGTATTTTCTGTGTGAACTCGAACTCACATAAGCCCCAAGCCATGATGAGCACTGCTGCCCTCAGGATCATTTCCGTGGCACACATGGAAGACTGCAAACCTACCAGACTACCAGTGCCTAGGGACATGTCTTCAGATCAACTACTAAGCAAAGGAAAAGCAACTGCTAGCCATCTTTGCAGACTTTCAGTAAGGCAAATGTCTCTGTGAGATTATTTCTCCATTCAGTTTAACTAAGTAAACCTATGTGAAGAGCCTTGCGTGCCTAGACTGGACTACAGAACTACTGTACTAGAGCTCAGTTCTGTGGTACAGATCAGGACACTGGCCTTACCTGACACTGTGACCGTCCTAGAGGCTCTTGCCCCAGCTGAGGAAAATAGGTATGAAGGAATTCATGTTGCAAATGGTCCTTCAATGTCTCTGTCCACACAGATGATATGATCGGTTTGCTTTTTGCTTAAAAGGTTGCAATACACCTTTTATGCAATGTCCCTGCATAATGCCATGAGCAGGAAGAAGTCCCATTCCCAGAGGGAGCACTGGGCTTCCACACTATTGTTGACATCCTCATCCTCCTGGTGCATCCTGGCATATGTACTATCCCACCAGGCCAGATGCTATGTTGACCATGCTTAGCAGCATAGCAGGGTCATTAACAGAAGCATGGACAAGGACCTTGTGGCAAAGGGCAATACACATCATTCTAGAGAAGGTATCTTCCAAAATTTGTCCTGTCAGTCACAACAAATGAGAGCCCACCAGAACTCTGTGGAACTATTCTGTTACTGGCACTCTTACATTCCCCTCATGGGCCCTGACTGCAACCATCTACTAAGTTTCAGAAAAAACACCTGCATATGAAAGGATTTCAACTAATAGGATGGTCTGGAGGCAAACAAAAAATGTTCCCAGTCACATTTTCCCTTGAAACTTTTGATCTGATTTTGAGATAAAATTCTCAGCACTTCTCTTTTCATCAGTTAGTCTTTGGAAGATGGCAATTCCACAGGACAGGGGATTAATCTGGGACTCTCTATGTCTAACTTCCTGGAGTAGGGTGAAAGGTACATACCTCTTGAAGACAACTATGTCCCTTTTATTGGTTTGGTGGATACTGAGTGATGACCCATGACTAAGAAAAATATGACAATCAGAAATGTTGACCAAGTATTTTACAACTTTAGTTTTTATCCTCTAGTTATCTTAGGGTATTTATACATTAGGTCAAAGTATAAAATATCTACTATATGTATGTATACACACACAATTTATGAAACAAAGAACAAGATCTTTGGCTGTAATTAATTTTAAATAAGTTAAAGTTATCTTCAATTAGTATGCTTACTGTGTTTTTTCTCTTCTTGCTGCTTTACCATCATTTGGCTTTTTGACATTAATTCTTGATGATCATACATAAGATTTGCATCTGATATTTTTTCATGAGCTACAAGAGAGATATAGTTAGCCCATTGAATAGAAAAATACAACTACTATGAAATCTCTACATATAAAATTCATAATAAGCAAACAGAAATATTCTAATTTTTCTGAAGTTATAGTGAAGTTACCATAATGCTAGATCTGATAACACTGTGAGAAGTTTTAATAGATGTGTTTTGATTCTAATTATTTCATAAATATTTCCAGACATTATATATAGTTTGTATTTGTCTCTGTTTTTCTTAGATTATTTATATTTTATAGATTACACAGACTTCAGAGACCAACCAACAAAACACATGTGTACTATTTGCTAATTACAGTACTATTTGTAATTGCATATAAATGTTCGTGCATGGGAAATAGGATAAACAAGCTAATATATGTACTATAAACTTTGTGAAGTGAAGTGAAAGTCATTCAGTCATGTCTGACTCTTTATGACCCCATGGCCTGTACAGTTCATGGAATTCTCCAGGTCAGAATACTGGAGTGGGTAGCCTTTCCCTTCTCCAAGGGATCTTCCGACCCAGGAATTGAACCAGGGTCTCCTGAATTGCAGGCGGATTCTTTACCAACTGAGCTATCAGGGAAATCCCATAAACTTTGTAAATTATGCTAAATAATATGGTACCATCAGATGTATGTAAAGATGTAAAAGGAATCAAATGAATCTCTATAAACTGACTTGGAGGGATTTCAAGGAGATAATATTAAGAAAAAAAAAAAACAAAAGGAGAAATGTATGGTACTGTTGAGGTAAAGAAGATGGGGAAAAAAGGAAATAAATAAGAAAGAGGAAGGGAGAGAATTAGAGAGATAGTTACCTTTACAAAATGACACACAAGTGAGATAGAAAAAAATGTAACTGGTTACATACAGGATGCAAGGGAGCAAACTAAGGAAAAAATGGTACTCCTTTAAGTATAGCTTTTTGCATAGTATTTACTTTTGGAAGCAAGTTCAGGTTCCACATGTTTCAAAAATAAAATTAAAATGAAAAAGAGAAACTAAAACTGAAAGCAAACTTAGAGAAATTAACCTACTAAAAAAAAGTACTAATTCAAGTAACTCATCAATACAATATTTGACACATACCCTCATTCATGGGCAGAAGCATGGAGATTGTCAACACATGACAAAATATTTCTAGTAGGCTTTTTTCCCCCATACAAATAGGCAAAACAATTTCAAAATAATTTTCAAAGTCTAACAAATGAGTAAATGTGTTATTTAGAAAGAACAGTCACAAAGAGTGTGCATGCATGCTAAATCATTCAGTCGTGTTTGACTCTTTGTGACTCTTTGGACTGTAGCCCATCAGGCGCCTCTGTCCAAAGGATTTTTCAGGCAAGAATACTGGAGTGGTTTGTCACTTCCTTCTCCAGGGGATCTTCCTGACCCAGGGATGAAACGTGCATTTCCCCTGTCTCCTGCACTGGAGGAGGATTCTTTACCCACTGAGCTATCAGGGAAGCCCCTTAGAAAGCCCCCTGCCAGGCTCCTCTGTCCAGGGAATTCCCCAGGAAAAAATCCTGGAGTGGGTTGTCATTTTAATAGGGCATCTGGAAAACTATTTTGGGGCAAGAGGAGAAGGGGGCGGCAGAGAATGAGATGGTTGAATGGCATCACTGACTCAATGGACATGAGTTTGAGCAAACTCTGGGAAATGGTGAAGGACAGGGAAGGCTGCTATGCTGCAGTCCATGGGGTCCCAAAGAGTGGGACACAACTTAGCAAATGAAAAACCACCACCAGACTACCAGTGTCTAGCACCTTTACCATCCAAAACAGTTCACTGTGCTTATTGCTGAGCTTAATGAAACTAAAGTTCTCCACAAAGTTATTTCTCCATTTATACACACTTTCAGTCTGTGTGTAAGGCCCTGGGATGCCTAGAGACTTGACTGATTATTGTTCGCTCAGTGCCACACTATAGCTCTGGAACCTGGTGTTTCATGCTCCTGTGACCTTCATAGAGATTTACTGCCCAAGTACAGTGAAGTAAGTATGCAGCAACTGATACCACAAATGCCCCCCTTTTTAACATTCCTGTTCACACTAACGACCAGAATGGTTTGCCTTATGTGGAATGGGTTGTGATATACCTTTAATGTCCTTCCACAAGCGCATGACCTAGAAAAAGCCCTGCTCCAAGATCAAGTACTAACCTTCCACTATACTGGACTTACCTGGTGGCTCAGATGGTAAACCCTCTGCCTACAATGCAGGAGACCCGGATTTAATCCCTGGGTTTGGAATTTCCCCTAGAGAAGGGATAGGCTACCCACTCCAGTATTCTTTGCCTGGAAAATCCCATGGATGGAGGAGCCTGGTAGGCTACAGTCTGTGGGGTCACAGAGAGTTGGACACGACTGAGCGACTTCACTTTTACTTTTTCACTTTCCACTCTATGGATGGCATCCTCCACTGGACCCAAACAAGTGTACTACCCAGCAAGGACTGGATTCCATGATGACCCACATGTGGCCACATTTGAGTCATTAATGTAAAGATGGTACAAGGACCTAGTATCCAACTGAAATCCCGAGGGGCGAAGTGGAAAGGGGTACATTGTCTCATTCCAAGCTTCAAGGAACAGAGGTTTTCCCTTCTCTATCCCCCCAAAATACAAAGCTGGCCAAGCTTTTCTCGAAGCACTCCAAAGTGTCAATCTTATTTCAGTCTCTACCACAACAAACACAAAGGACACTCAGTGTAGGTGTATGAATGTATGTTTATGTGCATGTATATGTACAGATATGTATATACACGAGTTCAACTCCAGGCCAAAAGCCTATGTTTGACTTTGCAGGTCCAACCACAGATAATTACAAAGTATCCACCTGACAGTTCTCATGGGGAATGCTTCTCACCCCACACCAAATTTGATACATATCCAGTGAACTTTAAACACTGATAGTAGTTGCAGTGGAGGACCAAGGCCCATCCACGCCATGTTCTTATGCATTCTGGATTCCTATACCAGCTGCCTCTATTAGAGGCCTCCCTATGAAAGGGAGAGGGGTCAGCTGATATTTGTACTTTTCAGGTGCCTCTTACAGACCACTTTACTAGGGGAATCTGAAGCTAGTTTCCTTGGTTACTACTCAGTATTCAGGACTTTTACACTCCTAGCCATCCTACATCAGTATTCACAAGGTTATTGCGGCCATAGTAAGGAAGAGCCTTTTGTTTGGGGCTCCCTCAGATATGACATCATCTTCCCTCAGCCCTTACTCCCATCAGTATTGATACATCTCACCCTTGCCTGTTTTCTTTCTGTGCGGAAAATTAAACAGTGGTGGAGCTGGGGCCCATTCCATTTAGACTTGCTTATACTATTAAAGGAAGTGAATAAAAGCTTATTACTTTCAGTTTGGCTTCCTCTATTAATTGACCAAGGCAAAACAGGCAGCTTTCTCTGCCAGATTAGTGCAGAGAACAAAGTAGTCGATAAAGTAAAATTCTTTTCTGGAAGGAGCACTTTGAGAGGTGCTAGGGAGACTGTTTCAGGGCTCAGGGCTGGATCATTTGCAGGAGTTGAAGGGTCCCACAGGGCACATTGTCCATCAGGCTAATGTGTCTCCAGAAGAGCCAGTGGACACCATGGGGCTCTCCAGCAGAGTACCACTGTATTGTCTATGTGCCACTCTACTCACATTCCTCTAAGCCCTGCTTCAGTTCAGTTCAGTTCAGTCGCTCAGTCGTGTCCGACTCTTTGTGACCCCATGAATCGCAGCATGCCAGGCCTCCCTGTCCGTCACCAACTCCCAGAGTTTACTCTAACTCATGTCCATTGAGTCGGTGATGCCATCCAGCCATCTCATCCTCTGTTATCCCCTTCTCCTCCTGCCCCCAATCCCTCCCAGCATCAGGGTCTTTTCCAATGAGTCAACTCTTCGCATGAGGTGGCCAAAGTACTGGAGTTTCAGCTTCAGCATCAGTCCTCCCAGTGAACACCCAGGACTGCTCTCCTTTAGAATGGACTGGCTGGATCTCCTTGCAGTCCAAGGGACTCTCAGGAGTCTTCTCCAACACCACAGTTCAAAAGCATCAATTCTTTGGCACTCGGCTTTCTTCACAGTCCAACTCTCACATCCATACATGACCACTGGAAAAACCACAGCGTTGACTAGACGGACCTTTGTTGGCAAAGTAATGTCTCTGCTTTTTACTATGCTATCTAGGTTAGTCATAACTTTCCTTCCAAGGAGTAAGCGTTTTTTAATTTCATGGCTGCAATCACCATCTGCAGTGATTTTGGAGCCCCCCAAAATAAAGTCTGACACTGTTTCCATTGTTTCCCCATCTATTTACCATGGGGCTCTCCAGCAGAGTACCACTGTATTGTCTATGAGCAATTTACTTAGATTCTTCTAAGCCCTGCTTAACTGCAGTTAAGGTCATGTTAGAGGAGCATAGGAAGATTGTGAATCTATCCAATTTAAGCACCAGTCTCTCAAAAATTTGCCTGGGAGAGAAACAGAAATAACTGCCCTCTTTTCTAAGCTTAATGCAGAAAAAGTCCCCTTGAGATTATATCCCTATTCAGTAACTCAGCTGATTTGTATACCAGATCAAGAGTTCACAGTTACTCAACTGATTCTGGTTGTTCAATCAACAGAATAGCCTTGGCAACAGTAGTATCTGACATCATGACTATTGCAAAAACTTGTCCAGAGTGTGGGAACTTGTTAGGCAGCAACTGATGCCACAAAGGCCCTTTTCCATATTCCTCCAAACAGGGATGATTCAGATCAGTTCATCTTTGTGTGGAATGATGACAATTCACCATTCACACCCTTTCACAATGCTACTTGAATTTCCTGTCAGCAATATATTACCTGGAAAATCTTCCACTACTAGAGGAGGGGCTTGTCTTTCTACTCTGCTGATAATATCATTCTATTAAGTTCAGAGAAGACAGCTACCCAGCAAGGGCTGAACATCCTGCTGACACACAGGTGGCAACTTGCTGGGCCGTTTTTTACAGAAAGCATACAAGCACCCAAGTGAAATTTCTGGGCATGATCACGATATGGTGTCTCATTGTCTCATTCCATGGGAGAAGACTGCTTCTGACCCTCACCACTCTAACAACTAAAAAGGAGGTCCATTGACTGATGGAACTTGTCACCTGCCTGCATTCTTAATGCCAACCAATTACAGGGTTACATGAAAGGTCATTTCCTTTCAATGGGGCCACAGCCAAGAGGATGACCTGGAAGCCCTTCAACAAGCCCCAGGCTACCCCCCCTTTTTTTTGGCCCCTCTGATCCATTTTGCCTTTTGAGTTAACAGATATCAGCAACCTCTCTATTCACCAATTGGAGTTTAAGGCAGAAGGACATTGCCAGAGGCATCAGTTGGGAGTTTTTAATTCATCATCTCTAGGAATAGCTGGCTGAAAGGTACACAGTCTTTAAGAGAAAATTATTAGTCCATTACTGGGCTTTAGTGTGTACTGAGCACATGACCCATGACTGTGAAATAGTCTCAAGAGAAGAAATTCCAACCAAGAGTTATCAATAGTTTTGCTTTTGCTCTCTAATTATTTAAGGGCATTCCCACTTTAGGTCAGTGTAAAATTTTTATAAAAATATGACCAGATAGGATTCCTGGAGTAGAGATGGCCACGCCTGCTCTGCTGCTCCTACAGTTTAGGAGCATACAGCATCATCTGAGGATGGCTCATAAGCTGGACAAGCAAGACTCTGTGGTTTGTTACTGTCTTTTCTATGTGACACAAACTGGAATGAAGATTGAGAGTAAAAACTAAATGTAAATTTTTATCAAAGCTAATGGATCAGTTAAAAGTTCTTAAACAGTTGGGTGATAATGAATGTTACTCAAGAAATTGTAGTTCACTCAGTCGTGTCTGACTCTTTGCAACCCCATGGACTGCAGCATGCCAGGCTTCCCTGTCCTTCACTATCTCCCGGAGTATGTTCAAACTGATGTCCATCGAATTGGTGATACCATGCAACCATCTCATCCTCTGTCATCCCCTTCTCCTCCTGCCTTCAATCTTTCCCAGCATCAAGATCTTTTCCAATAAGTCGGCTTTTTGCAGCAGGTAGCCAAAGTATTGGAGCTTCAGCTTCAGCACCAGTCCTTTCAATGAATATTTAGGGTTAATTTCCTTTAGGATTGACTGGCTTAAACTCCTTGCTGTCCAAGGGACTCTCAAACATCTTCTCCAGCACCACAGTTTGACAGCATCAATTCTTCATTGCTCAGCCTTCTTTACAGTCCAACTCACATCCACATATGATTATTGGAAAAACCATAGCTTTGACTATATGAATCTTTGTCAGCAAAGTGATGTCTGTGCTTTTTAATATGCTGTCTAGGTTTGTCATGGCTTTTTTTTCCAAGGAGCAAGTGTCTTTTAATTTCATGGCTGCAGTCTCTGTCTGTTTGGAGAACTATGCTTTGAAAATGTTTTGTATGCAGATAATGAAATGCTGGGTGATTTCACAAAAACATGATCAAGCCCTGCTACACTGCTAGTCTTTTAACAGACGTCAAAACAGTGTTGGAGAACTATGCTTTGAAAATGTTTTGTATGCAGATAATGAAATGCTGGGTGATTTCACAAAACATGATCAAGCCCCGCTATACTGCTAGTCTTTTAACAGATGTCAAAACAGTGTTGGAGAACTCACTGATGAAAATGTATGGAAAGTGAAAGACAACATATAATTGTTTAAAGAATGGAGAGACTTGGGACTGGTGGGACTGAAGAATATACTGATGTTGAAGAAAAATGAAAATATAGGAGCAACCCCTCTGCCCACTCAGCCACCTCAGCCATGATCTTCAACTTAGAACCCAAGCAACATGACATCAGGCAGCTATACTGGAATACAAATTCCTCTTGGTGCCCACAATCCAGCATTCCAGCTAATATCCCAGCAGAAGTTCTTCACAGTACAGGTCTAACAAATAACACTACCCAGCCTACTCCACAGACTACTCCAGGCATTGATTCTGCACTGTACTGCAGTTTCCCAGAGAGATATTCAACTGACATCAGAGGATTCTGCTAGAGCTCAGAAATATAGCAAATATGCTGGCAGAGCTTTGCACTATGAAGATGTCACCAATGCAGTGCAAAATCTAGAGAAGGGCCTCAAGTTACTGACTATAGGTAGAGAATGCAGTCTTTGTACAAAAGATCCATGCTTAAAGAACTAACAGACTAACATGCTTAAAGAACTAACTCAGTCTTCAGCTTATCATGAGCACAGTTTTAAAGACTTCATTTCCACTATCTGTAAGAATGAAATCTGTGTCTGTGTATCAGATTCCTGTTGATACTTTCAGCAGACTTAACCAATTTTCTTTGTCCGTGAGAGGATCCAGAAGTCTCTGGATATATAGGAATGATGTGAGCAAGATCCTAAAAGTGCCCACTGAACCCTGCTTGTTCTAAAAATGATAACATACATCTATAAAATACTTTGGGAATTAGCTTAGTATCTTAGTCTACATAAATTAAGGAATCTTTAAATCTATAACTTGGACCAACAGTCCATATTACTTTGCTATAAAATGCCAAATTGAACTCTTAAATAAACACTACCAGAATACTCTACACTAGAGACCATGTTTTTGTTTTCCACAGAAAAATGGATATGAATGTCCCAAACTGTTAGATGAATCTGAAAGAGATTTTTAAAATTTCAACTTATATTCATATTAAACATAAATACATTTAAAGTTAAAATGTTCATGGAAGGAAATATATTAAGGTAAAGAGGCAGAATCAGTTTTAGATGTAAGGATGACATTGGCTTCCTAACTGTTTTCCCTTATCCATTGAAGGTGAAGATGAATTGGGATTTGCTTCATAGGAATTTAACCATGTATTAGAGAATGAAAATAACATGTTTGCAGTAATGCCTGGAAACTTGGTGCTTTGAGATAAGGTTCTTTGCTACTATGGAATGAAGCAAAGAGTGTACAGCTATGAGTGATGGAAATCATAAGAACATAGATTCTCAGTTGCTAATTGTATAAGTTTTGTGGGGAATTGTGGATTTACAATATCTCCTGCATTTATGGTGTGCAAAAAATAAATACAAGGACTCTTTGAACTAGTTTTTTTTTTTTAATCCCAAATACATCTTCATGAACCAAAGAAAAGATCTTCTGATGAGTACAATTAAAGTTTTTTTTCATGTATTCAAAAACCATTTATTGGATGCCCGTTTTGGGTCAGGCACTGTGCTTTTTGCTGGGGATATACTAGCAGCAGGATAGCCCAGAGTCCATCCTTGTGGTGCTTACAGCTTATTCAGAGATACAGCAAGGAAACATAATACAGTGTGACAACTGGAACAGGTAAAAAACAAGGTTATCCACAATTATTTTACTTACTCATGACACTTTCAGGTCCAGAAGATTTTGGTTTCTCTACATGAATTTCTGTTTCTAACTTTAAGTCTTGCTGCATAAACATGGGACTTTCATCTGATACATCATCATGAGCTACATAAAGAGACACATTTAGTGCATTAAGCAGAAAAATGGATCTTGAAATCCCTATATATCAAGTTTATACATGTGTTTACAGTACTTTTTCCTTTTTATAAATATATAAATAAGCTACCATCATGCTACACCTGATATGAAAATGGCGAGAAAAAGTTCAATGTGCATTGTCTCATTATTTCACAAATGTTTGCTGGTGTCAAATATATTTTATATTAGTCCCTACTTGGTTTACATTATTATAGTTTAGGTTAATATATACTCATAGACAAAATGATGGAAATGTAAATCCAAAAGGCCCACACCATATTTTTTAATCACAAAATACTCAGAAGCACCTAAATATACTAGCATATGAGATTAATTGAATAACAAGGTACATACTATAAATTAGGGTAATATAAATTATTATTTATACAAAGAATTACACAAAAAGCTATAAAAAAAAAAGACACTGATAACCCAAATTGGAAGGATTGCTAGATGAGAGGTTAGGTATAAACAAAAAAATGGAAAGAGAAGATATCAAATATTCTATTTTTTAGGAAAGAAGAGAGTAAGAAATAAAGAGAAAATATAAGAAATTTACCCTTAGAAAAAGAAATTCAGGAAAGAGAAAGAGAAAACAATGTATTTGGTCACCAAAAGTTGCATGAAGAATTGGTCACAAGGACTACTATTAAATCTAAACATGTTGCTGGCAGTGATGACATCCTCAATACAACAACTGTTTCTCACATTTAATGAGAAAGCAGGTAGAGCCCCAGGGATTGCCTTGTCCAGCGACACAAACAAATGATAGAGATTCGGATAGTTTGACTCCACTATAAGGAAAGTAATATTGTTAAAGTTAACTAGGGACACAAGCACCTTTTCTGGTGTGTCACTGCAGACCCTCTCTTTCAGAACATCTTCCATGGCTACTATGCCCAAGGAGGATGAAGAATGCGGTAAGTGGGAGAAAAGTCATGTACACCTGAGCCTCTCCTTCCTTTACTTGCTATTATTTGCTCTTGACTGGTCCAATGGTGGTTAGTTCTCAAACAATTCTCAAAAAACTTTTGAGTTCTCAAACAATTTTTGAGTTCTCAAACAATTCTCAAAAAACTTGTTTCTCAAAAAAATTTTTTGGCTCATGCTTACAGCCACCCAGTAAGGTGCTCTGCAAGCCACTTGATAGTCTGTTGATTCAATTTAAAAAAGTGAGAAAAGTAAATGATGAGACTGTTTACCAGACTCAGATCTAAGTTCATTCTTGCCACTCTACCTGGTTACCTGGCTCAATTAAACCTCCTCATAAAAAAAAACAACCTCCTCATAAAGTGATACCAACTGGTTCATGGCACAATCTATATGTGAACTGAAAACTTTCCAAGCAAAGGAAAAGAAGCTACTGGCAAGACACTAACTTTTCACTAGTAGTCAGAGTGATGTAAAAACGGCAATAGGGTACTTACTCCTGGATCACAGGGTCAAGATCTTTCCCGCAAAGACATCTATGGGTTTTCTTACCCAACAGTAGTAGGTCTCAAGGAGGAGAGTGACAGGCTCTCCATCAGATATCTGTGACTAGATAATGACCTTTGGGCACAATGGGGTCCACATACTGATAACTCCAATGACTAATGAAAGTAACATTCTCTCCAACCCTTACAGTGAATCCTGACATGAATCAGCGTGCATCCCCTTACTTGTATCCAGGTCTCTTAACTTTAAATTTAAACACTATGAGTTAGGCCAAGGTCCTTGTGTCCCCAACTGGGAACATGAGGATGTTCTACAAATCTCCCCTCTCCCTAGCATGAGGATGGGGAGGTGAGGAAGAATTTCATTCTTTGGTCTTTTTGGAGCAAGATGAAGGAAAAGAGTGTGTGTGTGTGTGTGTGTGTGTGTGTGTGTGTACGTGTGTGTGTGTGTGTGTGTGTGTGTACGTGTGTGTGTACGCATTTATCCCCAATCCATGCTCAGAAATCCTACAACTGAGGCCATTTCAGTGGCCCTTCATAAAAAACTGAACCTAACAAACTACCAGTACCTAGTGCCTTCGATGGACAAAGCAACTACCCAGAGGATTAAAAGCTCATTATTGAGCTTAATGAAGCAAAAGTTCTCCACAAGACTATTTCTCATTTCAGTAACCCCATCTGGCCTGTGGATGAGGCCTCAGGTATATGGAGAGTCAATTGATTATTAGAGGCTTAACACTGAGTGCAGAAGAATTGATGCTTTTGAACTGTGGTGTTGGAGAAGACTCTTGAGAGTCCTTTGGACTGCAAGGAGATCCTAGCAGTCCATCCTAAAGGAGATCAGTCCTGGTGTTCATTGAAAGGACTGATGTTGAAGCTGAAACTTCAATATTTTGGCCACCTGATACGAATAGCTGACTCATTTGAAAAGACCCTGATGTTGGGAAAGATTGAAGGCAGGAGGAGAAGGGGACGAACAGAGGATGAGATGGTTAGATGGCATCACCAACTCAATGGACATGAGTTTGGGTAAACTTCAGGAGTTGGCGATGGACAGGGAGGCCTGGCGTGCTGCAGTTCATGGGGTTGCAAAGAGTCAGACATGACTGAGTGATTGGACTGAACTGAACTGAATGCAGTCATGTAGCATGGATACTGGTGTTACCTGAAATTACAACAGTCATAGAGGTTGTTGCCTAAACTGTGGTGGTAGCGGTGGTGGTTTAGTCACTAAATCATGTCCGCCTTTTGTGACACCATGGATTATAGCCCACCAGGCTCCTCTTTCCATGGTATTTCCAAGGCAAGAATACTGGAGTGGGTTGCCATTTCCTCTAAGGGATCTTCCTGACCCAGGGATCAAACTCGCGTCTTTTGAGTCTCCTACGCCCAGGGAGATTCTGTAAGGCGGTCCCTGTTTAAGCTGAGTAAAGTACAAAGCAGTTGACATTGCAAATGTCTCTTTTAGCATCCCTGTCCATAGAAAGGGCTTCCCTGTTGGCTCAGCTGGTAAAGAATTTGCCTGCAATGCAGGAGACCCCAGTCCAATTCCTGGGTTGGGAAGATCCCCTGGAGAAGGGATAGGCTAACCAGTCCAGTGTTCTTGGGCTTCTCTTGTGGCCCAGCTAGTAAAGAATCCGCCTGCAATTCAGGAGGCCTGGGTTCGATCCCTGGGTTGGGAAAATCGCCTGGAGAAGGGAAAGGCTACCCACTTCAGTATTCTGGCCTGGAGAATTCCATGGACAGTCCATGGGGTTGCAAAGAGTCAGACACGACTGAGCAACTTTCACTTCACTTGTCCATAGAGAAGATCAAGATCAGTCCGCCATACATATAATGAGTTGCAGTACAACTTTAAAGTCTTTCCACAAGGCCATGACCTGCAAAAAGTCCCACTCCCACATGGAGAGTCCTAGCCACCCCTATGTTAACAATATCCTCCACTAGGCCTAGGCAATAGCATTATCCAACAAAGACAGAAAGCATGTGGACTTACACGTGACAAGAAAGCTGGGCTATTAATACAGAAAAAGCACCAGGACCTGATATCCAAGTGAAATCTCTGGGGGTAAACTGAGAAGGGTAAGTATGACTCATTCCATAGGAGGCAACTGCCAAGCTTTAGTTCCTTTAAACCCCAGCAAATACAAAGGAGACCCAATGACTGGTGGAACTTTTTGGCTATTGGTACTTTGACATTCCCCATGTGGTCATCTTGATGGCATTTGTCTATTAAGATATAATTTTTAGTCTCTACTTTGAGTAGGACATGACAATATGATGCCCTGGAGGCCCCCCCAACAGGTCTCCAGCTCTGTCCATCCCCTTGGCCCCTCTGATTCACATTTGTGTTTGGGTTATAGATCTTAGCAACCTCTCAGACTGCTTATTAGAGCCTATGGCAGAAATACACTGCCAGAGGCATCCATGGGGCTTTTGGTACCATAGTCTCCTGAACTCAGATAAATGGTACAATCCCTTTAAGAGACTATTAATAGCACATTACAAGGCCTTCATGAATATTTAGTATATGATCCATGGCCATTAACTAGTCTTATGACTAGAGATATCAACCAAAAGTTATGAGTAGTTTGCTTTTATTCTCTATCTTGTGTTATTCGCACTTTAAGTCAATGGGCAAAGCTGATATAAAATACATGCTTAAATAGTGATTCATGAACCCAAGAAAAATATATTCTACTGAGTTTTATTAAAAAAAATTAAAGTGAGACTTTCTTGATGATTCAGTGGTTAAGAATCCACCTGCCAATGCAGGGGACATAGGTTTGATGCCTGGTCTGGGAAAATCCCACATCTCATGGAGCAACTAAGCCTGTGTGCCACAGCTATAAAACTCTTAGGATCTTTTTTGACTCATCTCCTAGAGTAATGAAAATAAAAACAAGAATAAATGCAACCTAATTAAGCTTAAAAGCTTTTGCACAGCAAAGAAAACCATAAATGAGATGAAAAGACAATTCTCAGAATGGGAGAAAATGTTTGCAAACAAAGCAACTGAAAAGGGATTAATCTCCAAAATATACGAATGGCTCATTCAGCTCAATAACAAAAAGACAAACAACTCAATCAAAAATGGGCAGAAGACCTAAATAAGACATTTCTCCAAAGAAGACAACAGATGGCCAACAAACATGACTCATGAATCAACACGGCTCAACATGACTAAATATTGGAGAAATGCAGATCAAAACCACAGTCAGGTAACACCTCACACTGGTCAGAATGGCCGTCATCAAAAGATCTACAAACAATAAATGCTGAAGAAGGTATGGAGAAAAGGGAACCCTCTTGCACTGTTTGTGGGAATGTAAATTGATACAGTCACTATGGAGAACAGTATGAGGGTTCCTTAAAAAACTAAAAATAGAACTACCATATGACCCAGCAATCCCACTACTGGGCATGTACCCTGAGAAAATCATAATTCAAAAATACACATGCACTTCAATGTTCATTGCAGCACTATTTACAATATTTAGCCAGGACTTGGAAGCAACCTAGATATTCATCGACAGATGAATGGATAAAGAAGATATAGTATGTATATTCAATGGAATATTACTCAGTCACACAAAAGAAAGAAATTGGGTCATTTGTAGTCACATGGTTGAACCTAGAATCTGTCATACAAAGTGAAGTCAGTCAAAAAAAAGAAAAACAAACATCAAATATTAATAAAAATATATGGAATCTATAAAAATGGTACTGATAAACCTATATGCAGAGAAAGACAAGACATGCAGGCATAGAGAATGGACTTATGGACAAAGAAAGGGAAGGAGAAGTCAGGACAAACAGAGATTGGGACTGATATGAATACAATACCATGTATAAAACAGATAGCTGGTGAGAATCTGAGTACAACACAGGGAGCTCAACTCATTGCTCTGTGGTGACGTAGATGGGTGGCAGGGGGTACAGAGGGTGAGAAAGATCCAAGAGGGAAGGAATACATGTATACTTACAGCTGATTCATGTTGTTGTATAGCAGAAACTAACACAACGTAACATTGTAAAGCAATTACACTCCAACTGAAAAAAAAATCCTATGATAAACCATAATGGAAAAGAAGGAAATGGCAACCCAGTCCAGAATTCTTGCCTGGGAAATCCCATGGACAGAGGAGCGGGGTTGGCTATCATGCATGGAGTCACAAAAGAGTTGAACATGACTTAGTAACTGAACAGCAACAATGATAAACCACAATGGAAAAGAATATTTAAAAAAAGAGTATGTGGGGAGGAGCCAAGATGGTGGAGGAATAGGATGGGGAGACCACTTTCTCTCCTACAAATTCATCGAAAGAACAATTGAACACAGAACAAACTTCACAAAACAACTTCTGATCGCCGGCTGAGGTCATCAGGCGCCCAGAAAAGCAACCCATTGTCTTCGAAAGGAGGTAGGACAAAATAGAAAACATAAAAAGAGAGAAAAAAGAGCTAGGGACGGAGATCCGTCCCAGGAAGGGGGTCTTGATAGAGAAAGTTTCCAAACACCAGGAAACCCTCACACTGGCAGGTCTGGGGGAAGTTTTTGAATCTCGGAGGGCAACCTAACTGGGAGGGGGAAAAATAAATAAACCCCACAGATTACGTACCTAAAAGCAACTCCCAGCAGGAAAGTACCCCAGACGCCCTCATCCGCCACCAGCAAGTGGGGGCGGAACAGAGAGGAGCAGGCGGCATTGCTTAGGGTAAGGACCAGGCCTGAGTGCCCTGAGGACAATCAGAGGGAGCTTTTGTGAGTTACCAACTTAAACTGTGGGACAGCAAAGGAGAGAGAGAAAATTAACTGGCCCAAACACACTGCCAGCCGTTCACAGAACAAAGGGACCAAGCAAGTCCAGAGGAGCTAGCCGGCTGCGGACCAGCCCAGCCCAGCCCTGCCAGAGGCAGGAGGCAGGGGGTAGGGGAAAGGGGCAGGCTCGGCCCCAAGGACTGCATCCCCTACCACACTGTAAGCAGGCCTCCAGTTTCTAACCAAAGACCTCCTGAGATTCTAGATGGTCGACATCCGCCGGGAGGGTCGCGGCTAGACACAAGGCGCATGCACCCGACCGGTGCAGGCGGGGACTGGGCTGGGGACGCGGAGGGGAGAAGGCGCACGCACCCACCTGCCGCGGGCGGAAACTGAGGCTGGGACCGCAGAGGGGAGAAGACAAGCTGCACCCGGGGAGAGTGCGCCCGTCAAGCTCCTGGCTGCCTGAGCTGCTTGGGCCACGCTTTTGTGGAACACCCAAGGGCTGGAACCACGTGCAGCGCAGGGCACGCTCCACATAGAGCAGCCGGGAGCCTGAGCAGCATAGACGGGAAAGCAGTGCCAGTCCCTCCCCTCAGCGCGAGGGTACTAGCAACCTGAACAAGAGACCACCTCCGCCCACCTGTGTCAGGGCGGAAATTAGGCACTGAAGAGCCCAGCAAACAGAAGCCAAATAAACAAAGGGAACCGCTTCAGAAGGGACCAGTGCAACAGATTAAAATCCCTGTAGAGAACACCGACTACACCGGAAGGGGCCTGTAGATATCGAGAAGTGTAAGCTGGAACGAGGAGCTATCTGAAACTGAACCGAACCCACACTGACCGCAACAGCTCCAGAGAAATTCCTAGATATATTTTTACTTTTTTTTTTTTTAATTAAAAAAAATTTTTTTTCCTTTTTCTTTTTTATTTTTTCTCTTTTATTTTCTTTTAAAATTCCCTATTACTCCCCCATTACTCCTTAACTTTCATTTTCATAGATTTTTACGATTTTCTTAATTAGGAAAAAAATTTTTTTTCTTGCTTTTTTTTCCCTTTTTCTTTTCTTTCTTTTTCTCTTATTTCCCTTTAAAGTCCTCTATTACTCCTCTACTACTCCTTAATTTTCATTTTCATTTCACTATAACTTTGCAAAAAAAAAAAAAAAAGAAGCCCTATTTTTAAACCGAACTTCATATATATTTTTAAAATTTTTTGTGTTTTTAATATTGTATTTTTAAGAGTCTAACCTCTACTCTAGATTTTTAATCTTTGTTTTTCAGTATGTGATATAATGTTTGGACATTTAAGAATCCAATATTCAGTTCCCATTTTTATTCAGGAGTGTGTTGATTACTCTCTCCCAATTTTGACTCTCCGTTTTCTACCTCAGATCACTCTATTTCCTCCCTCCCCCTTCTCTTCTCAATCCAATTCTACGAATCTCTGTGGGTGTCTCGGCTATGGAGAACACTCTGGGAACAGACAACTGCATAGATCTGTCTCTCTCCTCTTGAGTCCCCCTTTTTCTCTTCCTGCTCATCTCTATCTCCTTCCTCCCTTTCCTCTTTTTCATGTAACTCTCTGAACCTCTCTGGGTGTCCCTCACAGTGGAGAATCTTTTCACCATTAACCTAGAGTTTTATTATCAGTGCTGTATAGGTGGAGAAGTCTTGAGACTACTGGAAGAATAAAACTGAAATCCAGGGGCAGGAGACTTAAACCCAAAACCTGAGAACACCAGAGAACTCCTGACGACAGGGAACATTAAGTAATAAGAGAGCATCCAAAAGCCTCCATACCTACACTGAAACCAACCACCACCCAAGAACCAATAAGTTCCAGAGCAAGACATAACATGCAAATTCTCCAGCAATGCAGGAACATAGCCCTGAGCGTCAACATACAGGCTTCCCAAAGTCACACCTAACACATAGACCCATCTCAAAACTCATTACTGGGCACTCCATTGCACTCCAGGGAGAAGAAATCTAGTTCCAAGCACCAGAACACCGACGCAAACTTCTCTAACCAGGAAACCTTGACAAGCCAATCGTCCAACCCCATCCACTGGGTAAAACCTCCACAATAAAAAGGAACCACAGACCTCCAGAATACAGAAAGCCCACTCCAGACACAGCTATCTAAACAAGATGAAAAGGCAGAGAAATACCCAACAGGTAAAGGAACATGAAAAATGCCCACCAAGTCAAACAAAAGAGGAGGAGACAGGGAACCTACCTGAAAAAGAATTTAGAATAATGATAATAAAAATGATCCAAAATCTTGAAAACAAAATGGAGTTACAGATAAATAGCCTGGAGACAAAGATTGAGAAGATGCAAGAAATGTTTAATAAAGACCTAGAAGAAATAAAAAAGAGTCAGTTAAAAATGAATAATGCAATAAATGAGATCAAAAACACTCTGGAGGGAACCAAGAGTAGAATAAAGGAGACAGAAGATAGGATAAGTGAGGTAGAAGATAAAATGGTGGAAATAAATGAAGCAGAGAGGAAAAAAGAAAAAAGAATCAAAAGAAATGAGGACAACCTCAGAGACCTCTGGGACAATGTTAAATGCCCCAACATTCGAATCATAGGAGTCCCAGAAGAAGAAGACAAAAAGAAAGACCATCAGAAAATACTCAAGGAGATAATAGCTGAAAACTCCCCTAAAATGGGGAAGGAAATAGCCACCCAAGTCCAAGAAACCCAGAGAGTCCCAAACAGGATAAACCCAAGGCGAAACACCCCAAGACACATGTTAATCAAAAAAGATGAAACACAAAGAACAAATATTAAAAGCAGCAAGGGAGAAACAACAAATAACACACAAAGGGATTCCCATAAGGATAACATCTGATCTATCAATACAAACCCTCCAGGCCAGAAGGGAATGGCAGGACATACTTAAAGTAATGAAAGAGAATAACCTACAACCTAGATTACTGTACCCAGCAAGGATCTCATTCAGATATGAAGAATTCAAAAGCTTTACAGACAAGCAGAAGCTGAGAGAATTCAGCACCACCAAACCAGCTCTCCAACAAATGCTAAAGGATCTTCTCTAGACAGGAAACACAGAAAGGCTGTATAAACGTGGACCCAAAACAACAAAGTAAATGGCAACGGGACCACACCTATCAATAATTACCTTAAATGTAAATGGGTTGAATGCCCCAACCAAAAGACAAAGACTGGCTGAATGGATACAAAAACAAGACCCCTATATATGCTGTCTACAAGAGACCCACCTCAAAACAAGAGACACATACAGACTAAAAGTGAAGGGCTGGAAAAAATATTTCACGCAAACGGAGAACAAAAGAAAGCAGGAGTCGCAATACTCATATCAGATAAAATAGACTTTCAAATAAAGGATGTGAAAAGAGAGAAAGAAGGACACTACATAATGATCAAAGGATCAATCCAAGAAGAAGATATAACAATTATAAATATATATTCACCCAACATAGGAGCACCGCAATATGTAAGGCAAATGCTAACGATTATGAAAGAGGAAATTAATAGTAACACAATAATAGTGGGAGACTTTAATACCCCACTCACAACTATGGATAGATCAACTAAACAGAAAATTAACAATGAAACACAAACTTTAAATGATACAATGGACCAGCTAGACCTAATTGATATCTATAGGACATTTCACCCCAAAACAATCAATTTCACCTTTTTCTCAAGTGCACACAGAACCTTCTCCAGAATAGATCACATCCTGGGCCATAAATCTGGTCTTGGAAAATTCAAAAAAATTGAAATCATTTCAGTCATCTTTCCTGACCACAGTGCAGTAAGATTAGATCTCAATTACAGGGAAAAGATTGTTAAAAATTCAAACATATGGAGGCTAAATAACACGCTTCTGAATAACCAACAAATTATAGAAGAAATCAAAAAAGAAATCAAAATATGCACAGAAATGAATGAAAATGAAAACACAACAACCCAAAACCTATGGGACACTGTAAAAGCAGTGCTAAGGGGAAGGTTCATAGCATTACAGGCTTATCTCAAGACAAGAAAAAAGTCAAAAAAATAACCTAACTCTACACCTAAAGCAATTAGAGAAGGAAGAAATGAAGAACCCCAAGGTTAGTAGAATGAAAGAAATCTTAAAAATTAGGGCAGAAATAAATGCAAAAGAAACTAAAGAGACCATAGCAAAAGTCAACAAAGCTAAGAGCTGGTTTTTTGAAAAGATAAACAAAATTGACAAACCATTAGCAAGACTCATTAAGAAACAAAGAGAGAAGAACCAAATTAACAAAATTAGAAATGAAAATGGAGAGATCACAACAGACAACACTGAAATATAAAGGATCATAAGAGACTACTACCAGCAGCTCTATGCCAATAAAATGGACAACTTGGAAGAAATGGACAAATTCTTAGAAAAGTATAACTTTCCAAAACTGAACCAGGAAGAAGTAGAAGATCTTAACAGACCCATCACAAGTACGGAAATCGAAACTGTAATCAGAAATCTTCCAGCAAACAAAAGCCCAGGACCAGATGGCTTCACAGCTGAATTCTACCAAAAATTTAGAGAAGAGCTAACACCTATCTTACTCAAACTCTTCCAGAAAATTGCAGAAGAAGGTAAACTTCCAAACTCATTCTATGAGGCCACCATCACCCTAATTCCAAAACCAGACAAAGATGCCACAAAAAAAGAAAACTACAGGCCAATATCACTGATGAACATAGATGCAAAAATCCTTAACAAAATTCTAGCAAACAGAATCCAACAACATATTAAAAAAATCATACACCATGACCAAGTGGGCTTTATCCCAGGAATGCAAGGATTCTTTAATATCCGCAAATCAATCAATGTAATACACCACATTAACAAATTGAAAGATAAAAACCATATGATTATCTCAATAGATGCAGAAAAAGCCTTTGACAAAATTCAACACCCATTTATGATAAAAACTCTCCAGAAAGCAGGAATAGAAGGAACATACCTCAACATAATAAAAGCTATATATGACAAACCCACAGCAAGCATTACCCTCAATGGTGAAAAATTGAAAGCATTTCCCCTGAAATCAGGAATAAGACAACGGTGCCCACTCTCTCCACTACTATTCAACATAGTTTTGGAAGTTTTGGCTACAGCAATCAGAGCAGAAAAAGACATAAAAGGAATTCATATAGGAAAAGAAGTGAAACTCTCGCTGTTTGCAGATGACATGATCCTCTACATAGAAAACCCTAAAGACTCCACCAGAAAATTACTAGAGCTAATCAATGAATATAGTAAAGTTGCAGGATATAAAATTAACACAAAGAAATCCCTTGCATTCCTATACACTAACAATGAGAAAACAGAAAGAGAAATTAAGGAAACAATACCATTCACCATTGCAACAAAAAGAACATAATACTTAGGAGTATATCTACCTAAAGAAACAAAAGACCTATACATAGAAAACTATAAAACACTGATGAAAGAAATCAAAGAGGACACAAACAGACAGAGAAACATACCGTGTTCATGGATTGGAAGAATCAATATTGTCAAAATGGCTATACTACCCAAAGCAATCTACAGATTCAACGCAATCCCTATCAAGCTACCAACGGTATTCTTCACAGAACTAGAACAAATAATTTCACAATTTGTATGGAAATACAAAAAACCTAGAATAGTCAAAGTAATCTTGAGAAAGAAGAATGGAACTGGAGGAATCAACCTGCCTGACTTCAGACTCTACTACAAAGCCACAGTCATCAAGACAGTATGGTACTGGCACAAAGTCAGAAGTAGAGATCAATGGAACAGAATAGAAAGCCCAGAGATAAATCCACACACCTATGGACACCTTATCTTCGACAAAGGAGGCAAGGATATACAATGGAAAAAAGACAATCTCTTTAACAAGTGGTGCTGGGAAAACTGGT
The DNA here is from genome assembly GCF_019320065.1 of Cervus canadensis. NCBI lineage: Eukaryota > Metazoa > Chordata > Mammalia > Artiodactyla > Cervidae > Cervus > Cervus canadensis. Next base: position 195,100 of record NC_057395.1, on the reverse strand, counting down.
CAACCACTTGTAAAAGAATGAAACTAGAACACTTTCTAACACCATACACAAAAATAAACTCAAAATGGATTAAAGATCTAAATTAAGACCAGAAACTATAAAACTCCTAGAGGAGAACATAGGCAAAACACTCTCCGACATAAATCACAGCAAGATCCTCTATGACCCACCTCCCAGAATATTGGAAATAAAAGCAAAAATAAACAAATGGGACCTAATGAAACTTAAAAGCTTTTGCACAACAAAGGAAACTATAAGCAAGGTGAAAAGACAGCCCTCAGAATGGGAGAAAATAATAGCAAATGAAGAAACAGACAAAGGATTAATCTCAAAAATATACAAGCAACTCCTGCAGCTCAATTCCAGAAAAATAAATGACCCAATCAAAAAATGGGCAAAGAACTAAACAGACATTTCTCCAAAGAAGACATACAGATGGCTAACAGACACATGAAAAGATGCTCAACATCACTCATTATCAGAGAAATGCAAATCAAAACCACAATGAGATACCATTACACGCCAGTCAGGATGGCTGCTATCCAAAAGCCTACAAGCAACAAATGTTGGAGAGGGTGTGGAAAAAAGGGAACCCTCTTACACTGTTGGTGGGAATGCAAACTAGTACAGCCGCTATGGAAAACAGTGTGGAGATTTCTTAAAAAACTGGAAATAGAACTGCCATATGAGCCAGCAATACCACTCCTGGGCATACACACTGAGGAAACCAGATCTGAAAGAGACACGTGCACCCCAATGTTCATCGCAGCACTGTTTATAATAGCCAGGACATGGAAGCAATCTAGATGCCCATCAGCAGACGAATGGATAAGGAAGCTGTGGTACATATACACCATGGAATATTACTCAGCCCTTAAAAAGAATTCATTTGAATCAGTTCTAATTCAATGGATGAATGAATGAAGATGGAGATGATGGAGAAGATGGATGAATGGAGATGGATGAAACTGGAGCCCATTATACAGAGTGAAGTAAGCCAGAAAGATAAAGATCATTACAGCATACTAACACATATATATGGAATTTAGAAAGATGGTAACGATAACCCTATAGGCAAAACAGAAAAAGAGACACAGAAGTACAGAACAGACTTTTCGACTCTGTGGGAGAAGGTGAGGGTGGGATGTTTCGAGAGAATACCATGTATATTATCTATAGTGAAACAGATCACCAGCCCAGGCTGGATGCATGAGACAAGTGCTCGGGCCTGGTGCACTGGGAAGACCCAGAAGAATTGGGTGGAGAGGGAGGTGGGAGGGGGGATCAGGATGGGGAATACATGTAACTCCATGGCTGATTCATGACAATGTATGACAAAACCCACTACAGTATTGTAAAGTAATTAGCCTCCAACTAATAAAAATAAATGAAAAAAAAAAGTATATGTATATATATGTACAACTGAATCACTCTGGTATATAACAGCAATTAACAACAATGAAAACCAAGTATACTTCAATAAAAATAGATAAGGAAAATAATCTTTAAAATAAAACACATGCCACCTACATATTTGTGAACCAAATAGAAAAGATAATTTGATGAGTTTAATTTAAAATATTTATTAAAAAATAAAAAAATAAAATATTTATTAAAAATTATCTATACTTATTATACTTACTAGTGTGTCCTTCCCTTCTCTGACTTTTTCCTTTCTTTACATGTTGTTGGATTTTTGAATCTTGATTCTCATGCATATGCTTTTTATCTCGTACTTTATCATGAGCTATATAGAGAGATACATTTAGTCCACTAAGTGAATAAAACAGATATTATTGGGAAATCTCTAATTTCAAATTTATAATAATTGTGCAGTAACATTTTCTCTTATTTTAATAAAGTTTTAAATAAATTGCCACAGTGCTAGATCTACATGAAAATTGTCAGATCAATTCTGATAGATGTAAGTTGAAGCTGTCTGTTTCATAAACATTGCTAGGAATCAAATATTTGTATATTAGTCTCCAGTTTTCTTGTGTTATTTACACTTTAGGTAAATACATATTTATAGACCAAACAATGAAAATGTGTATGTACAACTTTTCCATTACAATATTATGTGTAATTGCAAAATAATTAAAATCAGCAAATATATAAACATAGAAGATTGGTTGATCTTTGGTTGATTGGTTATATCAAACTAAAGTATATATTATAAACTATGGTAAAGTATAAATTACAGTACTTGGTAGTATAAGCAAGTGTACCTGTTGCTGCAAAGGAAATGCAAAAAAACCTCTACAAAACAATTTGGAGGGATTTCAAGGAGGTAGTATTAAGTGAAAAGAAAAAACTGAAATGAGTATCTTGCATGCTACCTTTTGTGAAAGAAAGGGACATAAGAAAGAAATATAAAAACAGGGAAAAAAGAGTTACTTTTTAAATCAAAGATGGAGAAGATAAACCAAAAAACAATTTAGTTGGATACCTACAAAAGGAGGGTGAGGACTAAGGAATGCAGGGAAGGTATAAGAAAGGAATGACACTTTACATATATCATTCTGCCCGTTTATTACTTTTGGAAAAAGGTTGATGTTTTACATATTCAAAACAAAACTAAATCAAAAAATAAAAAGGAAGACTAACATTGAAAGCAAACTTGAAGCTACTGAAGGAAAAAATGAGCACAAATCCAAGTAACTCATCAACTACTGAACAACCATCAGCTGCTGAACCACCATTGACAGGAGGATGTTGGAGTACACCAAGAAAAAGATACTCCATGTCCCAGGACAGAAGAGATGCTGCAACAAGGCAGTAGGAGGGAGACAATCACATTAAAATCAAATCTCATACCAGCCAGAGATGCTTGGAGGCACAAACAAAATATTATGTGCACCAGGACCCAGGGAAAGGACCAGTGACCCCTACAAGAGCCTAAGCCAGACCTGCCTGAGAGTGTTTGAGGGGCTCCTGTAGAGGCATGACTCAGCAGTGGACTAACACGGGAACAAGAGCACTGGCAGCAGCAGTCCTGGGGGGTGTGGCATGTGGGCATTAAGTCCTCTTAGAGGAGATCACCATGGGTCCTACTAAAGAGCCTACAGTCCTGACACAGAGACTGCAGACTCTAGGACTGGGCCACCTCAGGCCAAACTACAGGGAGGGAGCACAGCCCCACCCATCAGCATAAAATTGGGTAGGAGATTTACTGAGTACGGCCCAGCCCACCAGAGTAAGGCCCAGGTTTCCCCACAGCCAGTCCCTCAAGAAGCTTCCACAAGCCTCTTATCCTCTTCCATCAGATGGCAGACAGAATGAAAACCACAATCACAGAAAATGAATCAAAATGATCAGATGGATCACAGCCTTGGGAAACTCAATAAAACTATGAGCTATGCTGTGCAGCGCCAGCCAAGACAGATGGATGATGGTGGAGAGCTCTGATGAAATGTGCTGCACTGGAGAAGGAAATGGCAAAAGACTTCAGCATTCTTGCTTTGAGAACCCCATGAACAGTATGAAAAAGGCAAGAAGATATGACACTGAAAGAGCCCTCCAGGTCGGTAGGTGTCGAATATGCTCTGGGGAGGAGTGAAGAAATAGCTCCAGAAAGACTGAAGAGGCTGTCAAAGTGGAAATGAGGCCCAGTTTTGGATGTGTCTGGTGGTGAAAGTAAAGTCCGATGCCATAAAAAGCAATATTGCATAGGAATCTGTAATATTCGGTCCATGAATCAAGGTAAATTGGCTGTGGTTAAACAGGAGATGGCAAGAGTAAACACTAACATTTTAGAAATCAGTGAACTAAAATGGACAGAATTGGGCAAATTTAATTCAGATGACCATTATATCTACTACTGTGGGCAAGAATCCCTTAGAGGAAATGGAGAAGCCCTCATAGTCAACAAGAGAGTCCGAAATGCAGTACTTGGGTACAATCTCAAAAACTACAAAATGATCTCAGTTTGCTTCCAAAGCAAACTATTCAACATCACAATAATTCAAGTCTATGCCACAACAACCGATGCCAAAGAAGCTGAAGTTGAACGGTTCTGTGAAGACCTACAAGACCTTCTAGAACTAACACCAAAACAAGGTGCCCTTTTCATCACAGGTGATTGAAATGAAAACATAGGAAGTCAAGAGATAGCTAGAGTAAAGAGCAAATTTGACCTTGGAGTACAAAATGAAGTAGGGCAAGGATAATAGAGTTTTGCCAAGGGAATGCACTGGTCATAGCTAACACAAAAGATGAGTCTATAAATGGACATTACCAGATGATCAACACTGAAATCAGAATGATTCTATTCTTTGCAGTTGAAGAAACAGAAGCTCTATACAGTCAGCAAAACAAGACCCGGAGCTGAATGTGGCTCAGGTCATGAGCTCCTTATTGCAAAATTCAGACACAAATTGAGAAAAGTAGGGAAAAACCACTAGGTCATTCAGGTAACACCTAAATCAAATCCCTTATGATTATATAGTGGAAGTAACCAATAGATTCAAAGAATTAGATCTGATAGAAAGAATGCCTAAAGAACTATGGATAGAGGTTTGTAACACTGTATAGGAGGTGGTGAACAAAACCATCCCAAAGAAAAAGAAACTTAAGAAGACAAAATACTTGTCTGAGGAGGCCTTACAAAGAGCTGAGAAAAGAAGAGAAGTGAAAGGGAAAGATATACCCATCTGAATACAGAGTTCCAAAGAATAGCAAGGAAAGATAAGAAAGCCTTCCTCCTAAGTGATCAATGCAAAGAAATAGAGGAAAATAGTAGAATGGGAAAGACTAGAGAGCTCTTCAAGAAAATTAGAGATACCATGGGAACAGTTCATGCAAAGATGGGCAGGTTAAAGGACAGAAAAATGGTAACGACCTAACAGAAGCAGAGGAGATTAAGAAGAGGTGGCAAGAATACACAGAATACAAAAAAAAAAAAAGTCTTAATGACCAGGAGAGAGTGAGACATCTTGGAGTGTGAATTCAAGTGGGTCTTAGGAAGCAATTCTACGAACAACAACAAAAAAAAATGGAATTCCAGCTGGGCTATTGAAAATCCTAAAAGATGATGTTGTTAAAGTGCTGCACTCAATATGTCAGCAAATTTGGAAAACTCAGCAGTGGCCACAGAACTGGAAAAGGTCAGTTTTCATTCCAATCCAGAAGAAGGGCAAAGCCAAAGAATGTTCAAACTACTGCACGTTTGTGCTCATTTCACATGCTTGCAAGGTAATGCTCAAAATCCTTCAAGATGGGCTTCAACAGTACATGAAACGAGAACTTCCAGATATACAAACTGGTTTTAGAAAAAGTAGAAGAACCAGACAACAAACTGCCCACATCCATTGGATCATAAAAAAAGCAAGTGAATTTCAGAAAAACATTTACTTCTGCTTCACTGACTACACTAAGGCCTTTGACTGTGTGGATCACAAGAAACTGTGGAAAATTTTTAAAGTGATAGAAATACCAGACAACTGACCTGCCTCCTGAGAAACCTGTATGCAGGTCAAGAGGCAACAGTTAGAACTGGACATGGAACAATGGACTGGTTCCCAATTGGGAAAGGAGTATTTCAAGTCTATATGTTGTCACCCTGTTTATTTAACTTACATGAAGAGTACATCATGAGAAACGCTGGGCTGGATGAAGCTCAAACTAGAATCAAGATTGCTGGGAGACATCAAATAAACTCACACATGCATATGACACCACCCTAATGGCAGAAAGTGAAAAGGAACTAAAGAGCCTCTTGATAAAGGTCAAAGAGGAGAGTGAAAAAGCTGGCTTAAAACTCAACATTCAAAAAACTAAGATCATGGCATCTTGGTCCCATCACTTCATGGTAAATAGATGGGGGAAAAATGAATCAGTGACAGACTTTATTTTCTTGGGCTCTAAAATCACTGTGGACAGTGACTGCAGCCATGAAATTAAAAGATGCTTGCTCCTTGGAAGAAAATCTATGACAAACCTAGACAGTGTATTAAAAAGAAGAGAAATTACTTTGTTGACAAAGGTTTCTCTAGTCAAAGTTATGGTTTTTCCAGTAGTCATGTACAGATTTGATAGTTGGACCGTAAAGAAGGCTGAGCACCGAAGAATTGATGCTTTCTAACTGTGGTGCTGGAGAAGACTCTTGAGAGCCCCTTGGACTGCAAAGGAGATCAAACCAGTCAATACTAAAGGAAATCAACCCTGAATATTCATTGGAAGGACTGAGCTAAAGCACTGATGCTAAAGCTCCAATACTTGGTCCACCTGATGTGAAGGGCTGACTCATTGGAAAAGACACAGATGCTGGGAAAGATTGAGGGCAGGAGGAGAAAGGGCGATAGAGGATGAGATGGTCAGATGTCATCATCGACTCAATGAACATGAGTTTGAGCAAACTCAGGGAAATAGTGATGGACAGGGAAGCCTGACATGCTGCAGTCCATGGGGTTGCAAGGAGTTGAACATGATTGAGCGACTGAACAACAACTCCATCTTAGGTGAAAGTGGGCACAAAAACATTCACAAAAATTTCAGTAGGCTTTTTTCTTCTATTTGTATCAGTTAATTGATTGTGAAACAGTTTTACAAGTATTCTAAGATGGCTTAATATATAAATGTGTTGATGTTTCTGAAAGTCAGGATCTACACTGTGGAAGGACATACACATAAAAAATGAAGGAAGGCAAGAACAAGCCCTAAGTGTGTTACCTGGAATTGAAGGGGTCTGTAAGAACTCAGTTTCCAAATATGTCTATGTATGGGTATATGCATATATATATATATTTACTTTTATATGTATGTAGTTTAGCTACATATGAATGCACACACATGTGTATGTACACACATTGATCCTTCAATTCTACGTTATAACACTATATATGACCTTTTATACCATAAGAAATTACAGAACTGTCAGTCCTTATTTGGGAAAGCTTCCAACCCCACACTAACAATGTACAGCTCCAGGTACTAGAAACAGTTACAGTCAGGCTGACCCTTAACCTACACTTCCAGCTGACCATGATCTTAAACTTTTCTGCCCAGAAACCTCCATACAGATGCTTCCTTTAGACACTGTACTATTCAGATGCCCCTACCTAGACCATCTTATTAGGTATACCTGGAAAACACTGTTCTCAGTCTGACTCAGTGTAAAGAACTTATCCACTCCAAACTCTGCCTCCTTGTCCTTTCCCTGGGCCCAGGGTCCTTAAAACAGTGGGAGCCTTTTGTTGGAGGCAGTGAGATGTTGCCTCCACTCTCTCCTGTCTATAATGACACACCTTACCCTTGCCCAGTGCTGTTCTGTGGGGAAAATGGAAGACTAGTGGAGCTTCAGCCGTTTTCTGTTTAGATTATTGTTTATACTATCAGAGTAAATGAAAAAAGGCTTAATTTTACTTTGTACAGTTTGTTATCTTAATTGGCCAACTTGACAGCTCTTTCTCTGAGAAACTGGCACAGTGAGCAAAGTGACCAATGAAACATAATGCTTTTTTGAAAAAGTGAAATCTCTTTAGATCTCATAAAGCCCTTTTAGAAGGTGTTAGAGACAATTTGGGTCACTCTTGGACTATGTAAGTGGACTACTGCAAGGTTGTCCAATGGAACACTCAGCTAGTAATGCCAATGAGTCTCAGAAAGTGCTGGTGGAGGCCACAGAGCACCCTTAGAAGGTTCTAATAAATTGTTAAGACTTTTAGTTTTAGGGAAATATTGGTCCTTCACTTTAGCCTCCAAACTCGCATCAGTTTCCCCAATGAATCAAATTAGAGAGTGAACAGAGGGACTCTAAGAGAGCTAGGGAAATAATTCTTGAGCTCATGGTTATGGTTTGCCAGAGATGGACATAAAAGTCATCAGAGACCCAAAAGCTGAGTTATATACTCTATGACTATTGTTAGTTCTAAGTCCTGACAGAGACTGATGACTTTAATGAAAAAGGATGTAAAGGACTTTCCAATCACTGCCCAGCGACTTGAAGAGATCTTCAGAGACTTAGGTCTTACCAGACTCAGATTTCTAGGTTCACTTTTGTGAATCTTATTGGTTATCAAGCTCAATCAAATTTCCTCATAAGTTTGTGTCAATTAGTTGTCACATAGTCAGATCTTAACTGGTAAATTTTCAGGCATCCAAACATTGGCGACTGCCAGAAAGTGATATAATAATGTTCCCTCTACTGGATGTTATGGGCAATGACCTTACATAAAATCTGTTGCCCTGATTCCCATACAATGGGGTATCAAAGGAATAAATTAATACTCTCCACACCAAGGTACTCTTGTTATACTATGGGCCATGAGGACCTAACATGTATCCCCACTACAGTCCACTTTGTGGTGGCCGCTATGAATAAAACAAGTGCTATTTTCTATGCTTTTATCAATGAATCTTGAGATGGATCTGAAACTAGCATATACACTTATCCCGATTCTCAGCTGTCAAAAATAAACAAAATAGGGCTATACCAAAGTACCTATTTCCCAGGTGAAGATATGAGAGCCTATTCCAGGACAAAGTTCAAAAGGCAGTTGGAGGAGAATCACATTTCTTGGGCTTTTTGGATTGTGGTATACTAATATCTGTAATCCTCATAAGCCCTGGTGCTAGAATGAGGGGGAAACAGATAATGCTGTCTGTTTTGGGGCACCACTACAAACAGAAACCTTTTCCAGGCCAGACTATGGTATGTTGCATTGTTATTGCCTTCACTGCTGAATGTATTATTGGTAGAGATGTATTATTTAATGACCCATCACTCATATTCACTCCCAAGCTGTGACAGGATTTCATAATGTTAGGATATTTTAATAGGGCAGCAGGAAGATCTTGAGCCACCCAACTACCAGAACCTAGAACCCTTATCTGTTAAATACTAAAAACAATACTGACATGCTGGGCATAAAAAATAAATAGCTGCCCTTGTTGCTGGGCTTAAAGAAGCCAACAATTTCCACAGACTATACCTGCATTCAATAACCCAATCAGGAAAAAAAAAATAGCCCCATCAGACCTATGCACAAAACCTCAGGTGCCTACAGACTAACATGATTAGGGCTCACAAAGTGTAACTACCAACCTCACACTGGTATTGTGACTGTCACAGAAGCTATTGCCCAAGGTAAAGGAACTCGGTATACAACAACCAACAACTTGAATACTTTTCAGCATCTCTCTTCATGCCAATGATGATGATCAATTTACCACTATGTAGAATTAATTGAAATATGCCACTAATGTCCTTCCACAGGGATCTCTCAATTCCCCATCTGCCTATCTTCAATGGGTAGAGCATGACTGAGATCAAGTCCCACTCACACACGGAATTTCCTAATTGATGATGTCTTTCTGGTGGGCCCAGACAAGCACCATCCCACAAGGACTGAACATTCTGTTGATCCATATGGGACAACACAGCTGGGCCATTAATCTAGACAAGGACCTAGTATCCAAGTGAATTTCCAGTGTGTGACCTGTAGCAGATAAAAATCTTACTCCAGAGGAGATGTTTGCAAATCTTCGGGCCCTCCCTTCCTCAAATTATTTATTTTAATTGTATTGATGGGACTTTTGATGGGATTCTTTGACTATTAACACATTTGCGTGCTGCCCAGAGGGATGTGATGGCACATTTCTAAGGAGTTACCATAAAGGCTATCCCCTTTGAGTGGAGACCCAGCCAAAAAGATGCCATGGAAGACTTCCAATAGGCCATTCAATCTCCTTCCCTGGACTCCTCTGAGTCCCCACTTTTTTTCTGAGTTACTGATCTCTTTGTAGCTTACTGACATTGTAGCCTATAGCAAAATGACACTGACAGAGGTCAGAGGCAGCCACTGGTCTTTCGGAGCAGAAATGTCCCAGGTTGGGTGAAAGGTACATACCCTTAGTGAGATAATACTGATCTATTATTGTCCTTAAAGGATACTGAGCATGAAATAGTCTTAAGGTCAGAAATTCCAACTAAACTGTATTAAGAACTTCATTTCTGTTTTCAAGTTGCCTTAAGGTATTCAAACTTTAAGGCAAAATGTAAAATTTTATTCATACAAAACATATGCTGAGATATATCTTCAGGAAACAAAAAAGATCTGATAAGTTTAATTTAAAATGATATGAAGTTATTTATGATTATGATGCTTACTAGAGAGTCTTTCCTTTTTGAGAGTTCTTTGCTTCTTTACTTGCATTTCGGTTTTTGACACAGAATCCTGATGGTTAAGCATAATCTTTTCATATGATTCTTTATCATAACCTACATAAAGAAATGCATTAAAAAAAAAAAGAAATGCACTTAGTCCACTGAACAGAAAAAAAACAGATCTACTGTGAAATATCTAAACTTCAAATTTATACAAGTGTACAGCAGAATTCTCTTTCATTTTGATAAAAAATAAATTATCATAATGCTAGATATGACATAAAAATTGTGAGAAAAGTTTTAGTGAGTGTTTTGAATATATTTCTATCAGTCTCTAGTTTTCTTGGGTTATTTATACTTTAGGTTACTATCAATCATAGGTAAAACAATGAAAACACATAGATAAAAGATTACTCATCATAGCATCATGTGTAATTGCATAATATTCAAACTACCTGAATATTCATAGATCATTGCTTGAATAATCTAAGATATGTACCATAAACCATGATATGTTATAAATAAATATAAATAATGTTTATAATGTGACACAGACAGCTGTACATACAGCTGTAAAATGAATGAAAAAGTTATCCAGACATGAAAGAATTTCCAAGAAAGAATGTTAAGTAAAAAAATAAAAGTGAAAAAGTATACATTTAGGATATCACCTTTGAGGTAAGAAAGAAGGGGAAGTTAAGGGGAAAATTAAGAAAAATAGACACATTTACAAATGAACTACAGAAATAATAAATCAGAGAACAATACATAGTTACTTACAACAGAAGGGGTAAACTGAGGCACACAGGGGAAGGGATTCAGGAAAACGTGATCTCTCGCAATCTCTTTTAGAAGTAGGTTGATATTCTATATATTCCAAACTTGAAAGCAACTTAAGGGGGCTGTCCTAGGATGGCAGAGGAATAGGAAGGGGAGACCACTTCCTCCCCCACAAATTCATCGAAAGAATATTTGAACCCTAAGCAAATTCCACAAAACAACTTCTGAATGTTGGCAGAGGACATCAGGCACCCAGAAAGGCAGCCCATTATCGTCAAAAGGAGGTAGGACAAAATATAAGAGATAAAAAGAGAGACAAAAGAGGTAGGGATGGAGATCTGTTCCAGGAAGGGAGTCTTAAAAGAGAAGTTTCCAAACACCAGGAAACACTCTCACCAGCGGGTCTGTGAGGAATCTTGGAATCTCAGAGGGCCACATAACCAGGAGGAAAAATGAATAAATAAATAATTAAAACCCACAGATTATGTGCCTAACGACAACTCCCAGCGATTGCAGCTGCCACCAGCAAGTGGGGGCTGAACAGGGAGGCGTGGGCTGCATTGCTTAGGGTAAGGACCAGGCCAGAATGCCCTGAGGACAATCTGAGGGAACTAATGTGAGATAGCAACCCAAACTGTGGGATAGCCAGAGAGAGAGAAAAAAAAGAAAGAGAGAGAGAGAGAACTATCCTGGGAAAGCCCTAACCTGAGGCACTGCCAGGCCAGCTCACAGAACAAAGGACTAAGCAAATACCAGAGGAGAGCTAGCAGGCTGCAGACCAGCCCATCCCCTGCCGGAGACAAGCAGGAAGCAGGCAGCCAGAGACGGAAAGGGGCAATCGCGGCCCCAGAGAGGCATCCTCCACCAACCTGCAAAAAGGCTCCGTTGCTAACCAAGACTTCTTGGGATCCTGGACGGTTGACATCCTTGAGGAGGGTTGCAGCCAGATATCAGCTCCCCAGAAGAGACTCATGGCACACCTGAGAAGGCGCGCCTGTTGTACACCGAGAAAATCGAGTCACTGGGATGGGGAAGGCGATAAGATGCACCCCCTACCTGGGGGTGACTGCGCTCGCCAAGCACCTGGTCATCTGAGCTGCTCAGACCTGGAAAGGGCACAAAACGCAGGCCCAACTGAGTCTGCGCCTTTGGGGAGTACCCGAGAACCTGAACCTGAGCAGCTTAGACCTGGGAAGTGTAGGCAACCCAGGGCCGCCTCAAGACAGTTCCCAGCAGAGCAACCTGGAGCCTGAGAAGTGTAGACCGTGAGAGCACACACGCCATGATCGGGGGCAAACCCAGTGTGGCTGAGACACTGCGAGCGTTCCCCACACACGCCACTGATATTTGTGTGGAGTGTTCCTCCCTCTCCACAGCACAACTGAACAAGTGAGCCTAAATGAGTGACCACCACCGCCCCCTTGTATCAGGGCGGAAAGTAGACACTGAAGAGACCAGCAAACAGAAGAAGCCAAAATAAACAGAGGGAACCACTTTGGAAGTGGCAGGTACAACAGATTAAAACCCTGTAGTTAGCACCGACTATACTGGAAAGGGCTTATAAATCTTGAGAAGTATAAGCCGGCTCTGCAACAGCTTCAGAGAAATTCCTAGAAATATTTTTACTATTATCATTTTTTAAGTCCTCTATTACTCCTTTAATTTTCATTTTTATAATCTACTATTCAGTTCACTACTATACCTTGCCAAAAAAAAAAAAACCCTATTTTTAAAGCAAACTTCATATATATTTTACAATGTTTGTGACTTTATTTTGTCTTTTAACACTGTATTTTCAGAATCTAACCTCTACTCTAGATTTTTAATCTTTGCTTTTTGGTATTTATTATCAATTTTGTACCTTTAAGAACCCAATCTTCAGTAGCCATTTTTACTTGGGAGTGTGATTACTGGCTTGATTGCTCTCTCCCCCTGTTGGCTCTCCTTTTTCTCCACCAGGCCGGCTCTATCTCCTCCCTCCCCCTTCTCTTCTCTACCCAATTCTGTGAATCTCTTGTGTGTCCTGGCTCTGGAGAATACATAGGGAACTGATTACTGGCTGGATCTGTCTCCTTGCTTTTGATTCCCCCTTTTCTCCTCCTGGTCACCTCTGTTTCCTTCTTCCCTCTTCTCTTCTCTGTGTAACTCCATGAACATCTCTGAGGAGTCCAGACTATGGAGAGTACATAGGTAATTGATTACTGGCTAGCTTGCTCTCTCCCCTTTTGATTCCCCCTCTTCTCCTCCTGGCCACCTCTATCTCCCTCTTCCTTCTTCTCTTCTCCATGTAACTCAGTGAAACTCTCTGGGTGTCCCTCACTGTGGAAAAACTTTTCATCATTAACCTGATGTTTCATCATTGGTGCTGTATAGTTGGAGAAGTCTTGAGGCTACTGTAAGTAGAAGACTGAAATCCAGAGACAGGAGGCTTAAGTTCAAAACCAGAGAACTCCTGACTCCAGGGAACATTAATCAATAAGAGCTCATCCAAAAGCCTCCATACCTACACTGAAACCAAGCACCACCCAAGACCCAACAAGTTCCAGAGCAAGACATACCACGCAAATTCTCCATCAACACAGGAACATAGCCCTGAGCTTCAATATACAGGCCACCCAAAGTCACATCAAACCCACTGACATCTCAAAACTCACTACTGGACACTTCATTGCACTCCAGAGAGAAGAAATCCAGCTCCACTCACCAGAACACCGACACAAGGTTCCCTAACCAGGAAACCATGACAAGCCACCCCTCCAACCCCACCCACAGCAAGGAATGTCCACAATAAAGAGGAACCACAAACTGTCAGGAGACAGAAAGGCCACTCGAAACACAGCATCTAAACACGATGAAAAGGCAGAGAAATACTCAGCAGGTAAAAGAACAGGTTAAATGCCCACCAAACCAAACAAAAGAGGAGGAGATAGGGAATCTACCTGATAAAGAATTCCGAATAATGATAATGAACATGATCCAAAATCTTGAAAACAAAATGGAGTTACAGATAAACAGCCTGGAGACAAGGATTGGAAAGATGCAAGAAATGCTTAACAAGGACGTAGAAGAAATGAAAGAGTCAATATATAATGAATAATGCAATAAATGAGATAAAAAAACACTTTGGAGGGAACCAACAATAGAATCATGGAGAGAGAAGATAGGATAAGTGAGGTAGAAGATAGAATGGTAGATATAAATGAAGCAGAGAGGAAAAAAGAAAAAAGAATCAAAAGAAATGAGGACAACCTCAGAGACCTCTGGGACAATGTTAAACGCCCCAACATTAGAATCATAGGAGTCCCAGGAGAAGAAGACAAAAAGAAAGACCATCAGAAAATACTTGAGGAGATAATAGTTGAAAACTTCCCTAAAGTGGGGAAGGAAATAGTCACCCAAGTCCAAGAAACCCAGAGAGTCCCAAACAGGATAAACGCAAGGCGAAACACCCCAAGACACATATTGATCAAATTAACAAAGATCAAACACAAAGAACAAATATTAAAAGCAGCAAGGGAAAAACAACAAATAACACACAAGGGGATTCCCATGAGGATAACAGCTGATCTTTCCATAGAAATTCTTCAGGCCAGAAGGGAATGGCAGGACATACTTAAGGTGAAGAAAGAGAAAAACCTACACCCCAGATTACTGTACCCAGCAAGGATCTCATTCAAATATGAAGGAGAAATCAAAAGCTTTACAGACAAGCAGAAGCTGAGAGAATTCAGCACCACCAAACCAGCTCTCCAACAAATGCTAAAGGATCTTCTCTAGACAGGAAACACAGAAAAGGTTTATAAATTCAAACCCAAAACAACAAAGTAAATAGCAATGGTATAATACTTATCAATAATTACCTTAAATGTAAACAGGTTGAATGCTCCAACCAAAAGACAAAGACTGGCTGAATGGATACAAAAACAATACCCCTATATATGTTCTCTACAAGGGACCCACCTCAAAACAAGGGACACATACAGACTGAAAGTGAAGGGCTGGGAAAAGACATTCCATGCAAATAGAGACCAAAAGAAAGCAGGAGTCGCAATACTCATATCAGATAAAACAGACTTTAAAATAAAGGCTGTGAAAAGAGACAAAGAAGGACACTACCCAATGATCAAGGGATCATCCAAGAAGATATAACAATTACAAATATATATGCATCCAACATAGGAGCACTGCGAAATGTAAAGCAAATGCTAACAAGTATGAAAGGGGAAATTAACAATAGCACAATAATAGTGGCATACTTTAATAACCCACTCACACCTATGGATAGATAAACTAAACAGAAAATTAACAAGGAAACACAAATTTAAATGATACAATGGACCAGTTAGACCTAACTGATATCTGTGGGACATTTCACCCCAAAACAATGAATTTCACCTTTTTCTCAAGTGCACACGGAACCTTCTCCAGGCTAGATCACATCCTGGGCCATAAATCTAGCCTTGGTAGATTCAAAAAATTGAAATAATTCCAAGAATCTTTCCTGACCATAATGCAGTAAAATTAGATGTCAATTACAGGAGAAAACTATTAAAAATTCCAACATATGAAGGCTGAACAACATGCTGCTGAATAACCAACAAATCACAGAAGAAATAAAAAAAGAAATCAAAATATGCATAGAAACAAATGAAAATGAAAACACAACAACCCAAACCCTATGGGACATTGTAAAAGCAGTGCTAAGGGGAAGGTTCATAGCAATACAGGCTTACCTCAAGAGACAAGAAAAAAGTCAAATAAATAACCTAACTCTACACCTAAAGTAACTTGCAAAGGAAGAAATGAAGAACCCCAGGGTTAGTAGAAGGAAAGAAATCTTAAAAATTAGGGCAGAAATAAGTGCAAAAGAAAAAAAAGTGACCAGAGCAAAATCAACAAAGCTAAAAGCTGGTTCTTTGAGAAGATAAATAAAATTGACAAACCATTAGCCAAAATCATCAAGAAACAAAGGGAGAAGAATCAAATCAACAAAATTAGAAATGAAAATGGAGAAATCACAACAGACAACACAGAAATACAAAGGATCATAAAGGACTACTATCAGCAACAATATGCCAATAAAATGGACAAATTCTTAGAAAAGTATAACTTTCCAAAACTGAACCAGGAAGAAAAAGATCTTAACAGACCCATCACAAGCAAGGAAATAAAAACTGTGATCAGAAATCTTCCAGCAAACAAAAGCCCAGGACCAGATGGCTTCACAGCTGAATTCTACCAAAAATTTAGAGAAGAGCTAACACCTATCTTACTCAAACTCTTCCAGAAAATTGCAGAAGAAGGTAAACTTCCAAACTCATTCTATAAGGCCACTGTCACCCTAATTCCCAAATGAGACAAAGATGCCACAAAAAAAGAAAACTACAGGCCAATATCACTGATGAACATAGATGCAAAAATCCTCAACAAAATTCTAGCAAACAGAGTCCAACAACATATTAAAAAAATCATACATCATGACCAAGTGGGCTTTATCCCAGGAATGCAAGGATTCTTTAATATCCACAAGTCAATCAATGTAATAAACTATATTAACAAACTGAAAGACAAAAACTATATGATTATCTCAATAGATGCAGAAAAAGCCTTTGACAAAATTCAACATCCATTTATGATAAAAACTCTCCAGAAAGCAGGAATAGAAGGAACATACCTCAACATAATAAAAGCTATATATGACAAACCCACAGCAAGCATCACCCTCAATGGTGAAAAATTGAAAGCATTTCCCCTGAAATCAGGAAAAAGACAAGGGTGCCCACTCTCACCACTACTATTCAACATAGTGTTGGAAGTTTTGGCCACAGCAATCAGAGCAGAAAAAGAAGTAAAAGGAATCCAGATAAGAAAAGAAGAAGTGAAACTCTCACTGTTTGCAGATGACATGATCCTCTACATAGAAAACCCTAAAGACTCTACGAGAAAATTACTAGAACTAATCAATGAATAGAGTAAATTTGCAGGATATAAAAGTAACACACAGAAATCCCTTGCACTCCTATACACTAACAATGAGAAAACAGAAAGAGAAATTAAGGAAACAATACCATTCACCATTGCAACAAAAAGAACATAATACTTAGGAGTATATCTACCTAAAGAAACAAAAGACCTATACATAGAAAACTATAAAACACTGATGAAAGAAATCAAAGAGGACACAAACAGACAGAGAAATATACTGTGTTCATGGACTGGAAGAATCAATATTGTCAAAATGGCTATACTACCCAAAGCAATCTATAGATTCAACGCAATCCCTATCAAGCTACCAACGGTATTTTTCACAGAACTAGAACAAATAATTTCACAATTTGTATGGAAATACAAAAAACTTCGAACAGCCAAAGTAATCTTGAGAAAGAAGAATGGAACTGGAGGAATCAACCTGCCTGACTTCAGACTATATTACAAAGTCACAGTCATCAAGACAGTATGGTACTGGCACAAAGACAGAAATAGAGATCAATGGAACAGAATAGAAAGCCCAGAGATAAATCCACACACCTATGGACACCTTATCTTCGACAAAGGAGGCAAGGATATCCATTGGAAAAAAGACAACCTCTTTAACAAGTGGTGCTGGGAAACTGGGTCAAAACTTGTAAAAGAATGAAACTAGAACACTTTCTAACACAATACACAAAAATAAACTCAAAATGGATTAAAGATCTAAATGTAAGACAAGAAACTATAAAACTCCTAGAGGAGAACATAGACAAAGCACTCTCCGACATAAATCACAGCAGGATCCTCTATGACCCACCTCCCAGAATACTGGAAATAAAAGCAAAAATAAACAAATGGGACCTAATGAAACTTAAAAGCTTTTGCACAACAAAGGAAACTATAAGCAAGGTGAAAAGACAGCCCTCAGAATGGGAGAAAATAATAACAAATGAAGCAACAAAGGATTAATCTCAAAAATATACAAGCAACTCCTGAAGCTCAATTCCAGAAAAATAAATGACCCAATCAAAAAATGGGCCAAAGAACTAAACAGACATTTCTCTAAAGAAGACATACAGATGGCTAACAAACACATGAAAAGATGCTCAACATCACTCATTATCAGAGAAATGCAAATCAAAACCACAATGAGGTACCATTACATGCCAGTCAGGATGGCTGCTATCCAAAAGTCTACCAGCAATAAATTCTGGAGAGGGTGTGGAGAAAAGGGAACCCTCTTACACTGTTGGTGGGAATGCAAACTAGTACAGCTGCTATGGAAAACAGTGTGGAGATTTCTTAAGAGACTGGAAATAGAACTGCCATATGACCCAGCAATACCACTTCTGGGCATACACATCGAGGAAATCAGATCTGAAAGAGACATGTGCACCCCAATGTTCATTGCAGCACTGTTTATAATATCCAGGACATGGAAGCAATATAGATGCCCATCAGCAGACGAATGGATAAGGAAGCTGTGGTATATATACACCATGGAATATTACTCAGCCATTAAAAAGAATTCATTTGAATCAGTTCTAATGAGATGGATGAAACTGAAGCCCATTATACGAGTGAAGTAAGCCAGAAAGATAAAGACCAATACAGTATACTAATGCATATATATGGAATTTAGAAAAATGGTAACGATAACCCTATATGCAAAACAGGAAAAGAGACACAGATGTACAGAATAGACTTTTGGACTCTGTGGGAGAAGGCGAGGGTGGGATGTTTTGGGAGAACAGCATTGAAACATGTATATTATCTAGGGTGAAACAGATCCAACCAGCCAGTGTTGGATGCATATGACAAGTGCTCGGGGCTGGTGCACGGTGAAGACCCAGAGGGATGGGGTGGGGAGCAAGGTTGGAGGGGGGATTGGGATGGGGAATACATGTAACTCCATGGCTGATTCATGTCAATGTATGGCAAAAACCACTAGAATATGGTAAAGTAATTAGCCTCCAACTAATAAAAACAAATGGAAAAAAAAAAAGACAAGGGATCCAAGGGTTTTTAAAAAGGCAAAGGGAAAGCCAAGAGTAATGGTGAAGGAAAATCCCAGGTCAGAGCTATTCAATGAACCCAGAGAAAAAGCAGTACAGGTTAGAGTTGGGAACAAAAAGCTACTGGAAGAATGTGTCAAGAAAAACATTGTAGAATCGACAGATTACTGAATGCATGCAGATCTAGTGAAAGAACTTTTAAAACTACCAGACTGTGGAGATACAAAAGAAATTAGCTACTCTAGAAAAAAAGAAAAATGGTTTTCAAGAAAGTATAATCATAGTACATTCACTGGCTCAGCCAGGAACAATAAAGAATCTAATTACACTAAAAAAAAAAAAAAAGCTGATCAATCCTCTGGATCCAACTGCTAGAAGGCAGAGGAACATATGGAAAAATTACATCATAATTATATAACCCTATAGGGAAAATGCCCAGAGTTATGCAGCTCAAAAATTGTAAGACTAGAGACAGAGGACAAACCTATAAAAATCTAGAAGATATATAAAATTTAAATGACAAGTTATACATTATAGTGTGTACAAAGACACAGTTGGGCCATAAAAGTGTCAACATGTGCAAAGAAGTAATTTAATATAAAAATTAGAAGAGTGGTAACTGATGTGGAGATGTGAGGACTATGACAAGACAGGATATGAAGGGTATTCTGGAATGACTGGAATTTCTTGATTTGGCTAACAGTTCAAGAGTACCACCCTTAAACACTTCATTAAGTTTCACATTATTTTGTATGGTTTTCTGTATCTGCTTTAAGTTTTAAAAAGCTAACTTTTCATTTTATGGGGGTCGTCTGATTCTTTTATTATTATTATTGATGTTATACTTAATAATTTTAAAAGTAGTCATACAAAGTAATTTAATTAGAAGTTTAAAAGAAGGGAGTGTCAAGGGCACAGTCCCTCTTTTTACCAGTTAGAATTCACTATTTCCGTCTACTCCATTTTCTCAATAGTCAAGTATGGATGTGAGGGCTGGACCATAAAGAAGGCATAGCACTGAAGAATTGATGCCTTCGAACTATGGTGCTGGAGAAGATTCTTCAGAGTCTCTTGGACTGCAAGGAGATCAGACCAGTCAATCCTAAAGGAAATCAACCCTGAACATTCATTGGAAGGACTGATGCTAAAGCTCCAAAACTTTGGCCACCTGATGCAAAGAGTTGAATAACTGGAAAGGACTCTGATGCTGGGAAAGATTGAGGGCAGAGGATGAGATGGTTGGATGGCATCACCTTCTCAATGGACATGAGTTTGAGAAAACTCCGGGAGATAATGAAGGACACAGAAGCCTGGCCTGCTGCAGTCCATGAAGTCGCAAACATGACTGAGCAACTGAAGAACAACTCCAATTTTAAGAGAATGACTGCTCTGGGATTTGAAGAAGCATTAAAAGCCTGTCAATAACCAAGTGCTATTGTTTATTAGTGTTGTTTTATAAAAAGCTAAATTTTTTTAAATGGAAGGAGTTGCATTGGATTCCATTAGAAACTTGTGAAAATGCCTGTCTGGGACCACTTTAAAAATTATACTGTATCCCTTAATTATCAAAATGATTCCTTGAAGCACATAATATTATTCCCCACATCAGTACTTGAAAAAACTGAAGGGCAGAGAAAGTAATGTTTGACCAGTCATATGATTAATAATTGAGCTTAAATTCATACCCAAGAAGTTTACCTCCAGGGCCTGAGCTCCAAACTACTACTTTTACTTCCTCTAATGAATAAAGGAAACATTAAAAGAATACAACTATAAAAAACAGAGGATATTTTAAAATTGTAAGACTATATTTAATAATATATATGTATCATAAGTGATAATAAAGTCTATATTAAATAAATAAAAAATAAACTGAATGAAATGCAAAAAAAAAAACTTGAATAGACTAATACCTTCAGGGGAAAATATCGAAAATCTACTGCTAAAACTGTTATAAGGCTAAAGACTTTTAGGGAAAATTTCTATGAAATCATTAAAGATAACAGAATATCTATGCTATATAAACTATAAAAAATTTAGAAAAAGATATTTTTCTCCACTTCATCTTACAATGCTAATAGTACCCTGATGCCCAAACTAAAGAAGAATAGAACAACAACAACAAAAAACTTGGCCATATCATTTACAGTTGTATCATTACAAGCTGTATAAACAGAGATAGGTTAGATTATGCTGAAGTAACAAACATTCGTGAAATTCCAGTGGCTTAAACACAAACATCTATTTTCTGCTCCTACTCCATTAAAATTTACCTACAGGTTCTGTTTAACATGATCATTTTGGAACTCGGGTTGATAGAAATCCTAGAATCTGCAACATTCTTAGCTTTAGTAGTAAAGGAAAAGAGAGAGTGAAGGGAAGCATAAACTGGCTCCTAAAGCTTCCACACATGACAGATTCATGCTTCACTGACCTTAGAAAATCACAAAGCCACATCTAGGTTAGAAAGTCAGGAGGGTGACATCAGGAAAATGGCAGAATAGGAAACCCTAACAATACAAGGACCAATTACCTTTGCGTTTTTGGGTAAATTTGTGAAACCCTCTAGCAATAATCCTTTCTCCCATCACCACTAAATAGGAGGAGAATGTCAACTTCCAACTTGCCTATGGGAAGGGAAGAAATGGACTAAACTGTGTGTTCAAAGTTGGGGCTATCTATGGGACTGATTTCTATCTGGCTTCAATCTCAACACTGGCAGGAAACGGCCCAAGGTTGGGAGCTGCTAAGAACAAAGGTGATAATATGGCCTAGTCCACACTCAGTGGTCACAGCCACTCTCCCAGCTCAGTGAAAAGCAAGCAGGCAAGCCTCCCACCCCAAATTCCCAGGTTCTTCCTGGGGAGGAAAAGAAGTGTAACATTCATCCACATTTCAGGTTTTCAGAGGAATGCTTGAGGCACTAGTTTCTGTATTGTCTGTCTTGATGTATGGATGAGACTCAGGATATTCTAGTTGTTTAGGGAGTACTGAGAACAAATATGACACTTTAGACCACTAGGCACTCAAAGTCAAAGCTCCTCTCCAGAGCTCAGGACAACACAATTGGGAAAATAGCTACCAGAGTCTCTCTGGAGAAGGAAGGAGAAGACTCAAGCGTATGTCTAGTGTTCAGACATTTCACAGAACTATGGAGGGACTGGTGTCTGACTTGTGTCTCTCAGAGCACTGACAGGCCTCCACATACATTACATTCCTGGGGACTTCTGAAGGCAAAACCAACGACCAAGAGTTGGGTGCTGTGCTGTTCAGATGTCAACACCAAGTGTCAAGGGACAAGAAGGAAGAAACATGGTCCAATAAAAGGCTTCAGAAACATATCTTTAAAAATGTATGTATATGAATAACCCCACAGATTTCAAAATGCTCATTATAAAAGCTCTCAGCTACCTGAATACAATGTTGTAAGAACAAAGTGAGCATTTCAACAAAGAGAGGAAATACTTTAAACACACACACAAATTTTGGAGCTAAAGAATAAAATAATTGAAAATTTTAAATTTATTAGAGGGGTTCAACAAGTAATTTGTTAAAACAGAAGAAAGAATCAGTAAGCTTGAAGACAGGTGACTTGATTTCATCTAATCATGAAAGCAAAACGATAAAAATAAATGTAAAGAACACAAAGGAGTAATAGGACATCATAAAACAGACCAGGATATATATATATATTACTGAATCCTAGAAGGAAAAGAGAGAAAGGGACAGAAAGTTTATTAAACATGATAGCTCAAAACTCACCAAATCTGGAAAACAAAACTGATACCCAAATTGAAAAAGTCTAACTGCTTCCCAAAAGGGAACCTAAAGAAGTTAACACCAAAGCACATTATCATCAAAGTAAAAAAGTCTAAGAGAATTTTGAAATCACTAAGAGAAAAGTGATTTCTCACAAACAAGGAACGCCTACAATACTACCAACAGATCACTCAGCAGAAACTTTGCAGGCCAGAAAGTTGAGGGAAGATACAAGCACAGAAGGAAAAAACCCTGTCAACTAAGAATATTATATCCAGCAAAACAATTCTTCAAAAACAAAGCAAAGATAAAGAATTTCCCAATAGAAACTCAAGAGCTTATCAGCACTAGACGTGCCCTACAAGGAATACCAAAGGGAGCCATTCAAATTGAAATTAATAGACGCTAAACATAAACACAAAAGTATACTAAACATAAACTATAAAATATATTAATAAATACAAAATATAAAAAGATATAATTTGTAACAATAAGAATGTTAAAAGGAGGGGAGTAAAATTGTGTGAAGTTGAAATTAAATTATCAGTATAAAACAGACTTATAACCATAGAATGCTTTATGTAAGCCTTATATTATAGCAACCACAAACAAAATCCCTATAAAAGATATAAGAGAAAATAAGAAAATATAATGGAAATTTTAAAAAGTCAATAAAGCAAATAGGAAAGAACAAGAGGAAAACAGAGACAAAAAGCTAAAAAGAGATTAAAAAAAAAAAATGATCACAGTAAATCTTTTCCTATCAATAAGGACTTTAAATATAAATACACTTTCCAAGCAAAAGATACCTATTTCTCTCACACACACACACCGGTTTTTTAATATCTGAATCAGTTTTTTTTTAAAGATCCATCTATATGCCATCTAGAAGAAACTAACTTCATGTTTAAATCTACACGCAGGCTTTCCTTCATATTCCTTCCCTCACATTCCTTCACATGAAAGTGAAGGAATTAAAAAGATATTCCACATAAATGTTAGCCAAATGAGAGGAAGAGTGAGAGAACTTATATGAGACAAAACAGACTTTAAGACAAAAGTTGCCAAATGATACAAAGAAGGACATCATATAATAGTAAAAAGGGCCAATTCACCAAGAAGATATAATACTTATAAATATACATGCACCCAATATTAGAACCTTCAAATATAATGAAGCAAACATTGACAGAATTGATAGAAAAAAGAAACAGTAACATAATAACAACAGTGAATTTCAATACCCATTTTCAATAACAGATAGAACATCCAAGCAAAATATCAATGAGGAGTGATGTCAAAATGGCAAAATAGGACATTTCTACCCTTTTCCCCAAAGGACACTAATTTTTACAATTATACTCAGATGAAAGTTTCTGTGAAATTCTGGGAATATAGCAGAGAATTTCCAGCACAGTGTTGGAGCAATGACAACAACAACAAAAATCCAAGATTTGATGCAATAAAGAGGGTAAAAAGATGACCTTCTCTTTATCCACATCACCCCAAGGAAGCACAGCTCAGTCCCAAGAGAGACTTTCTTGGCCTATCATTTTTCTCACGGGAGAAAGTGAGAGCATGTGACTGACTGACTGGCTTTACTAGCTATTCAGGATGAACCAAAGAACCCAACTTCTTTCTTACTCTATTCAGAAAAGTGAGGTGTCCTAAAAATTATAAAGTACAGAGGGGGTTTTGAGAACAGTATCCAGGACTCTTGGAGGTATCAAAGAAATGTTACGGGAAGAAGCACATAAAATTTTAGCATGCAACACCACTTTAGGGAAAGCAAACAAACAGGAGTCTGTCAGCATTCAGCATGACTTTGCAGGATGGAGAGAAGGCACATCTTTAAGAATTCCCCCTCCCTAAAAAACATCCCTTCCAGATATTCAAGCTGGTTTTAGAAAAGGCAGAGGAATCAGAGATCAAATTGCCAACATCCACTGGATCATCAAAAAAGCAAGAGAGTTCCAGAAAAAACATCTATTTCTGCTTTATTGACTATGCCAAAGCCTTTGACTGTGTGGATCACAACAAACTGTGGAAAATTCTTCAAGAGATGGGCATACCAGACCACCTGACCTGCCTCTTGAGAAACCTGTATGCAGGTCAGGAAGCAACAGTTAGAACTGGACATGGAACAACAGACTGGTTCCAAATAGGAAAAGGAGTACGTCAAGGCTGTACATAGTCACCCTGCTTATTTAACTTCTATGCAGAGTACATCATGAGAAACGCTAGGCTGGAAGAAGCACAAGATGGAATCAAGATTGCCGGGAGAAATATCAATAACCTCAGATATGCAGATGACACCACCCTTATGGCAGAAAGTGAAGAAGAACTAAAGAGCCTCTTGATGAAAGTGAAAGAGGAGAGTGAAAAAGTTGGCTTAAAGCTCAACATTCACAAAACTAAGATCATGGCATCTGGTTCCATCACTTCATGGCAAATAGATGGGGAAACAGTGGCTGACTTTATTTTGGGGGGGCTCCAAAATCACTGCAGATGGTGATTGCAGCCATGAAATTCAAAGACGCTTACTCCTTGGAAGGAAAGTTATGACCAACCTAGACAGCATATTAAAAAGAAGAGACATTACTTTGTCAACAAAGGGCTGTCTATTCAAGGCTATGGTTTTTCCAGCAGTCATATATGGATGTGAGATTTGGACTAATAAGAAAGCTGAGCCCCAAAGAATTGATGCTTTTGAACTGTGGTGTTGAAGAAGACTCTTGAGAGTCCCTTGGACTGCAAGGAGATCCAGCCAGTCCATACTAAAGGAAATCAGTCCTGGGTGTTCACTGGAAGGACTGATGTTGAAGCTGAAACTCCAATACTTTGGCCATCTGATGCAAAGAGCTGACTCATTTGAAAAAATCCCTGATGCTGGGAAAGACTGAGGGCAGGAGGAGAAAGGGACAACAGAGGATGAGATGGTTGGATGGCATCACCGACTCGATGGACATGGGTTTGGGTGGACTCCAGGAGTTGGTGATGGACAGGGAGGCCTGGCATGCTGCAGCTCATGGGGTTGCAAAGAGTTGGACACGACTGAGTGACTGAACTGAACTGAAAAATGACAAGTGTGGAGTAGGCACATCCCTAGAACAGGTCTGAGAAAGTCCCAGAATACCCAGGAGATTGGACAGATGAAGGTATTTCTGTCATCAAGCTAATAAGTAAAAACTGAAAGACGTGCCTTCAGTTCAACAAACAACAGAGCCAGGAAAGCAAGATATCAAGGTACATGAAAAATCAAGGAAACATGACATCACCAAAGAAATAAATAATTCTCTAGTAACCAAACCCAAATAAATTAATTTCTGTACTTAGATTGAAAAATAATTTTAAAAAATGTTTAAGGAATCTCTGAGAGAACACAGACAATCCAATAAAATCAGGAAATAATACATGAACAAAAAAGTTTAACGGAGATTAAAAAAACATAGTAGAGAAGCAAACTTAATTATGGAGCTGAAGAATATAATTAACAAAATGAAAAATGCAAGAAAGAACATCACTATCAGAATGCATCAAGTTAAAGAAAAAAAATCTGTGAAGTAGATGATGGATGGATTGAAATTATAAAGTAAAAGGAAAACAACAACAAAATAATATGAAAGAGTGAAGAAAGCCTAACTGAACTATGGGTTTACAATGAAAAGAAACAATCTCTGGATTATTGGAATTTCAGGAGAAGAGTGGGAGAAAGGGTATAAAGCTTATTTAAAAGTAATGGCTGAGAACTTCCATCTGAAGAGAGATTTGGACATCTAGGTTCATGAGCAAATAACTTACCCCAAAATTTCAACCCAAAATGAACATTTCCAAGACATTATAAAAAATGTCTAAAATCAAAGACAAAGAGAATTTTAAAACCAGCAACAGAAAAAAATTCCTCATGTACAAGGGAGATTTAAGTCTATCTGTGGATTTCTCAGCAAAAGCCCCGTGGGCCAGAAGACAGTGGGATAATATGTTAAAGGGCTGAAAGGGGAAAAAAAACTTTCAATCAAGAATATTTTAACTGGTAAAAGTATCCTTCAAAAACGAGGGAGACTTTGCAGCCAAGTAAGCCAAATGCACTCTTTTCCCAGGGGGACTCAGTGTGCAGTGGCTGCAAACAGCAGCCTCCTCAGTAGTTTATGTAGCCTGTTGCCTGTAGAGGTTGCCCTAAGGGACCCTAGCATCAGCCCTTTCCAGTGAACATTCATGAATGGCAGGCTGTCCCCAGTCCAGGCTCCAGATAGGTACATGCAGTGACTTTGGAAAGTCCCAGGGCACAGTGGCCAGGGTCTGCATTGGGCAACTCATAACGTCCATCCGCACCAAGCTACAGAACAAGAAGCATGCAATTGAGGCCCTCTACAGGGCTTCCCTTGTGTCTCAGCTGGTAAAGAATCCGCCAGCAATGTGGGAGACCTGGGTTTGATCCCTGGGTGGGGACGATCCCTTGGAGAAGGAAAAGGCTACCCACTCCAGTATTCTTGCCTGGAGAATTCCATATACTCTATAGTTCATGGGGTCGCAAAGAGTCAGACACAACTGAGCAACTTTCACTTTTTCACAGGGCCAAGTTCCCTGGCCACTAGAAGATTCTCATCTCTAAGAAGTGGGGATTTACTAGTTTAATGCAGATAAATTTGAAAACATGGTGGCAGAAAAGCAGCTCATCCCAGATGGTTGTGGGGGTCAAATACATCCCTAATCATGGCCCTCTGGATAAATGGTGGGCTTCACATTCATGAAAGTCTTGGCGCTGTCCCCTCCTTACTGATGCCCATCAGTAAATCCTACTTTCCTGTCCAAAAAAAAAAAAAAAAAATAGAGAGACAGACTGTCACAAATACAAGCTGAGAAAGTCATTCATCACTAGACTAATGTTATATTAGAAATGTTAAAATTACTCAATGTGAAATGAAAGAATGGTAATTAGTAACATATGAGCATATGAAAATGTAACACACACTGGTAAGGGTAGATATATAGGCAAACTCAGAAAAACCTAATACTGTAATATAGTGATGTGTTGATCACTCAGCTCTGAGTATGAAAGCTAAATGACAAAATTGTCAAAAGTAAGTTGCTACAATAATTTGATGATGGATTCACAATATAAAAAGAGGTAAACTGTTACATCAAAATATTGGGTGGTTGTAGAAGGGTAGCATTTTTATATATAATCAAAGCTAAGACATTATCAGCTTAAATAGATTGTTACATCTACAAGATGCTTCATGTAAGTCTCGTGAAGATGATAAGCAAAATCCTACAGTTGATACTTAAAAAATTAAGAAATGGGATGTAAAGGGTACCACTATGGACAATCACTAATTCACAGAGGAAGACAGAATGAGAGGAAGAAAAGAACATAGGAAATACAAAATAGTCAGAAAATAATAAGAAAGCATTACCCAGTCCTTACCTCTCAGTAAATATTTTAAATGTAAATGGAATATACTCACCAATAAAAAATTTAAAGTGAAAAAAAAAATTTAAAGTGGCTGAATAAATAAAAACAAGATCCAAATACACACTGTCTCTATAAGACTCACTTCATCTTTAAGGACACATAGACTCAGGCTGAAAACATGAAGAAGACATTCTATGCACATGGAAACCAAAAGGGAGCAGGGGAGCTATACTCCTATCAGAAAAAACAGACTTTAAATCAAAAACTGTAATAAGAGACAAAGAAGGTAATTATATGATGATAAAGGGGTTAATTCGTCAAGAAAACATAACAACCTTAAGTACAAATGCTCCCAACATCAAAGCATCTAAACACGTTAACACATTATTAACTGGGGGATTTTTGCAGAAACTAACCAGAAACTAAATTCCTGTGGCCAGCAATTTGTTATGTAAGTGAAAATACTGAAACATCGAGAGTCAATGTTCAGGTAACAAAAGATGTATTAATATGTCTCTGGTCAATAAGTCGCTAAGCAATAATAACAGAACTGAAGGGGAAAAAGTGAAAATACTCCTACAGAAGTAGGGGACTTCAATATATCACTTTCAACAATGGATAGACCATCTAGACAGAAAATGGGTAAGGAAATATTGAACTTGAACTATGCATTAGACCAGGAGCTCTAACAGATATACACAGAACTTTCTACCAATAGCAGCAGAATACACATGCTTTTCAAGCACTCACAGAACATTCTCTAGAGTAGATCATATAATAGGTAACAAATCTTAGCAAACATAAGAACACAGAAATCATAGCAAGTATGTTTTCCAAACCCAGTAGTTCTAGAAAAGAATCCATAACAGAGGAAAAACTCAAATTTACAGGAAAGTGAAAATTAAACAATACACTCCCAAATAACCAGTGAGTAAAAGAACAAATGGAAATAAAATAAAAAATTATATGGAAACAAATGAAAATAACAACATACCAAAACTTATGGTATGAACAAAAGCAGTTCTAAGAAGAAAGTCTGCAGCAATAAATGTCTTTATTAAGAAAAAGATCTCAAACAACCTGACTTTATAAAAAAATACTAGAAAAAGAAAAAAATTCAAGCCCAAAATTATCAGAAGAAAGGAAATCATGATCAGAGCAGAAGTAGACCGGGAGAACAAAATAAAAAAAAAAAACAAAACTTTATTGAGTTTTGAAGTTAAAATTGACAAACTTAAAAATAAGAAATAATAAAAAGATTCAAATAAAATAAAAAATTAATGAGGAAAAATTACAATGGATACCACAGGGAAAAAAGCATAAGAGACTACAATAAAAAATTTACACCAACATTGAATAACCAAGAAGAAATTAATAAATTCCAAGAAGGATACATTCTACCAATACTCGATCATGGTAAACAGAAAATATAAATAAATCAATAATACTAAGGAAATTAAATCAGTAATAAAAAACTCTCATCAAAGAAAAATCTAGGGTCTGATGGTTTACTAGTTAATTCTACAAAACATTTAGAAAAGAATTAATACCAATCTTTCACAAAGTTTCCAAAAACTGAAGAGGAGAAAACAATCCCTAATTCAATTTATGAGGTTAGCATTACCCTGATAGCAAAGCCAGATACAAACATGATAAGAAAACTACAGGCCAGTATCTCTAATTAACATAGATGTAAGAATACTCAGAAAATTCTAGCAAACTGAACTCAACAACACACTAAAAGGATAATAATCCATGATCGACTGGGATTTATCTGTGGAATGCAAGAGTATTTCAACATACACAAATCAATCATTGTGGTATGACATATTAATGGAATAAAAGATTAAAATCATATGATCGTCTGAAAAGATGTAGAACAAGCTTTTGACAAAATTCAACATCCTTTCATAAGAGCTCTCAACAAATTGAGCATAGTAGGAACTTACTTCAGCATAATAAAGACTATATGACAAGCCTATATAATGTTATAGAAACCAAACTCATAGAAACCAAAAGTAAAATGGTGGTTACCATGGACTTGCAAGTGGGAGAAATGGGGAGATAATGGTCAAAAGGTAAACATTTCCAGCTAGAAGATTAATAAGTTCTAAGGAGCTAATGTACAGCCTGATGAGTATATTTAAGTTATTAAAAGAATAGATCTTAAAAATTCTTACCACAAAAATGATGAACGTGTTTAATTAGCCTTATTGTGGTAATTATTTTGTAGTATTGTGTATATAATTACATGTTACATTCCTTAAACTTACAAAATATTATATGTCAAGTATACTTCAATAAAACTGGGGGATCTGACGGGATGAGAAAAAAGGAAACAAAACTCATATGTCAATCATACCTGAAAAACAAATAAAGAAAGAAAATCTGTCAAGAAAATAAATAACACAGGTACTTCCCTAGTGGTTCAGTGGTTAGAATGCACCTGCCAACATAGGGGGCATGGGTTCAATCCCTGGTCTGGGAACTAAGATCCCACATGCTGCAGGGCAACTGAGCCTGCACACTGCAACTACCAAAGCCCATGCACTGAAGCCTGTGCACCACAACTATTCAGTCCATGCACGCAACTACTGAAGTCTGCACACCCTAGAGACCATGCTCTGCAACAAGAGAAGCCACTGCAATAAGAAGCCCGTGCACCACAATTAGAGAGAAGCCCTCACTCGCCACAACTAGAGAAAGCCCATGCACAGCAACAAAGACCCAATGCAGCTAAAATTTTTTTAATTAATTTTTTAAATTAATAAAAGGTATTGGTGAAATAAGAAAATACAAATAAATGAAAAGACACCTTGTGTTCATGGATCAGAAGACTTAACATTGCTAAAATGTCCATTTACCCAAAGAGATCTATAGATTAAATGCAATTCCTATCAAAATTTCAATGGTATTTTTTAAACAGAAAAATGATCCTAAAATTCATGTGGAACACTAGGTATCCTGAATATCCAGAACAATCTTGATCACATATCCTGATTTCAAAACATGTTACAAAGCTATGCTAATTAAAATAGTTGATACTGGCATAACAGCAGACACACAGGCCAAAAAAAGAAAATAACTAAAAAATAAACCCATGCATATATAGTCAACTGATCAGTGACAAAGGTGCCAATAATACACAACGGGGAATGGATAATCTCTTTAAGAAATAATGTTGGAAAAACTGGATATCCACAGGAAAAAGAATGAAATGAGACTCATATCTTACCCAAACCAGAAAAAGTAAACTCAAAATGGATCAAAAACTTAAACGTAAAACCCAAAATTATAAAAATCCTAGAAGGAAACATAGGAGAAAAGCTGTATGACATTGGTCTTGGCAATTATTTCTTAGATATGACATCAAAAGTACTGGCAACAAAAGCAAAAATCAACAAGTGGAACTGCACCAAACTAACAAGCTCTGCATGGCAAAGTAAACTGAGTAAAAAGTCAGTCTTTGGCATGGGAAAAATACTTGCAAACCACATATGCAATAAGGGTTTAATTTAAATATATATATAAGAAACTCCTAACACCAAACAACAATAAAACAAACTAATTAAAAAATAGGCAAAATACCTGAATAGATATTTCTCCAGAGAAGAGATAAAAATGGCCCAGAAGTTTTTAAGAATGTGCTCAATATCACTAATCATCAGAGAAATACAAATAAACCACAATGAGACATCATCTCACACTTATTTGGATGGCCGTTTTCAAAAAGACAAAAGATAAGTTGTAGTGAGGATATACACTATTGGTAGGAATGTACAAGGGTATGGCCACTATGGAAAACAGTACAGTGGTATCTGAAAAATTAACAACTGCTATATGATCCAACAATCCAACATCTGTGTTTAATATCCAAAGGAACTGAAATCAGGATTGACAAGGTATTTATCCTTTCATATTCACTGTAGCACTATTCACAATAGCCAAGATGGGGAAGCAGCCTAAATATCCATCAGTGTGAATGGATAAAGAAAATGTAGTACATATATACAATGGAATATTATTCAGTATTTAAAAAGAAGGAAATCTTGTTATAAGTGACAACACAGGTGAACCTCATGAACATTATGTGAAATAAGCCTATCACAGAACAACAAATACTGCAGGATTCCATTTATATGAGGTATTAAAGTAGTCAAACTCCTAACAAAAGAGGAGAATGGTAGATCCCATGGGTTGGAAGCAGGGAAAATGGAAAGTTGCTGTTTATTAAGTATAAAATTTCAGGTATGCAAGATAAGACAGTTCTAGATAACTTTTGTAAAACATTGTGTTTCTAGTTAACAACACTATACTATCAACTTTATATGATTTTGCATCTAAATTTCCCAGATAATTAACTATTACAATTGACAGAATCATTAAAGTAATAAGAGCTTCTCAACAGAAGGAGAGAGATTTAATTACACTTAAGAAAATCTCTGTCCAGTCATATCTAACTACTAAGCTAACTGTGCAGAGACTTCAGTGGCCACACACAAGGAAGAATGCAGCCTTTACAGGCTAGCCCAATAAACTTATTAAACAACCATATAAAACAAACCCTGTAGAAGAACAATCTAATTTCCAGAGTTGCCAATTATATTTAAAATGGTTAGTCTTCAATCAAAAAAATATGAGACATGAAAAGACACAAAAGAGTGGCTAGTATACAGGACAGAATGAAAGCAGTCAATAGAACCTCTTAATGAAGAAGCCCAGACACTGAACTTACTAGACAAAGATTTTAAACCAGGTTTCTGAAATATGTTCAAATAACTAAAGAAAACTATGTCTAAAGAATTAAATAAAAGTATAAATATTATTTCACTCCATCAGAGAATATCAATAACATGATAGAGATTTTTTAAAAGAATCAAAAAGAAATTCTGGAATCAAAAGAAAAATAACTGAAATGGAAAGAGAAGTTTAAAGGTTGGGTTAAAAAGGGAAAAACTTCGTGAGTGAAACTGAACAGAGGTAAATTGAGATTATCCAGTCTGAGGACCATGAGGAGAAATAAACAGAGCCTCAGAGATTGATGGAAACAAGCCTATCACCATAAGCATAATGGGCAACAAAGAGGAAAAGCAGAGGAAGAAGAAAGAATCTGTGAAGAAATAATGATCAGTAACTTCCCCAATATTATGAAAAACAGTAATCTTCACATAAAGTAGCTCAACAAGCCCAAAGTAAAGCATATTCAATGAGATCCACACATACACATATCATTGTCAAGCTATCAAAAACAGTTTCCTAGAACTTCCAACATTCTGAATTTGAGGTGAGATTTTTGAGATTAAAACTTCATCTTCAAGTGACATATTTTCATCTGATATCCATTTTCTCAACTATAAGAAAAGAAGATTTTAATCCACTAAAACAGGAAACTTTTATTGTGAAGCTTCTGAATTAAGATAGACCAAGTATCACCTAAAGTTTCCTTTCAATTTTGTAACAATTTAAGCAAATGACCACAATTTTTTAAAAGATCAAAATATAAGACAGGACTATGATGTTTAGTATAACCATGACAGTGTTTCTACTGAGAGAATGTGTAGGCACTCTGTTATTTCATACATATACTAAAAAGTTGAAGGTAAACATTTTTCTAAGCATATTCATTGTTTTTAAGTTTTCACATTTTAAACCATGAGATTGATTTTAAAATTGAAATAAACAAAAATAATGATTCAACATTCATATAAAAATGAAAAATGGAATAGGTGGGGAAAAACAAAGTATCTGAGGATATTTATATCCAATATATTTATAGTTTTAATAATTATAGATTATGTGTTCCTGGAATAAAGGAAAAAATATTGGATTTGTAAACAGTCTGACTATAAACTATTTATAAGATATACCACACCAAAGTTTAATAATACAGAAAGGTGAAAAGCAAATATATGAAAAAAGATATGTATGCACATATTAGTCAAAATAAATCTGCTATAGTTATGTCATCAGACAATACAGAATTTAAGTCAAAGGAACTTACCAAAGATTAAGATGGTCTCTTTAATAAAAAGTTGAGTTCACCAGAAACATGAACTTTTAAAAAACTGTACATACCAATAACAGCAGTATAAGGAGGCCAGTAATACAAAAATAAATAAATCCAAAACTATAGCAAAAGAATTCAATATGCATGTTTCAGCAAATGGTAAAATGAACCAAAAATTCAAGAAAACCAAGAAATAAAAATATTTTTTAATATAACTTTTAAAAATTTTGCAGTGATATTGTAAGTCTGAATCAGGCTACATATCCCACTTAATTAAAATCAATTAATTCAATTAAAATAATTTAATAATTTTAATAATAATATTTACTACTGAATTTTTTCTAACAACTCTAAGTACTATGTAAAATATTTTATCTGATACTTCATGCATACTCTGAGCTATAAGATGACTTTCATATGCACTAGACAACCAGATTTGTGCTGTAAGCACTATATGCAATATATGTTAATTACCCAACAATATTTTATCTCATTTATTAAAATATAAACAAATCACACTCTGTGGCAACAAAGTATTAAAAAAGATTATCAAAGAGTAAACATATGTGACTACATTTTTCACTTCTGTAAATAGAATCAGCCTTGTTTATTCAGAGATATCAATAATCTAAAGTGAATAATAATTTAATATTGGCTAACACTATTTAAAATATTATTTCACCTTCTTGGCATATTCACACTTTAGAATAAAGTTAAAATTTGCAGTGTTAGATATGTCTAAGAAAAAATACGTAATGATACAAAAATATATATCAGAAAGAGAGTAAAAGAAACTTACAAAGTAGGAAGAATTGAAGCACAAAGAAAACAGTATAACTTAAATCTCAAATCATCAAAATTTGATGAAGTGTGACTATGAGTGCTAATTAAGAGACAAAGATATAGGGACTTCCCTTGTGGTCCAGTGATTGAGACTCCACCTTACAACGCAGGGGACTTGGGTTTGATCCCTGGTCAGGGAACTAAGATCCTACACGCATGGTACAACTAAGCCCATGTGCCATAACTAAGACCCAACAAAGCCAAATAAACAAATATTCAAAGAAAAAAAGACAAACATATCAAGCTGAATTTGAAAAATACTGTTCTAATCTTCACACTAAAAGAAACAGAAAAACCATAATGATACAAAATGATTAAAACAACAGGACAGAAAAAAAATGTGTCATGAGAATACCAGTCAGAAGTTAAAGCCACATTAAAAGCAGGCATGGTAGTTATTTATGGCAAAAAAAAAAAAACAAAACTATAAAAGTGATAAAGTGGGTCCCTTATTAGAAAAGGGTCTGTCCTCTTGGGGCTTACCTGGTGGCTCAGATGGTAAAGCATCTGCCTGCAATCCAGGAGACCTGGGTTTGATCCCTGGGTTGGCAAGATCCCCTGGAGAAGGAAATACCACTCCAGTACTCTTGCCTCAAAATTCTAGGAAAAATGTTCATTTTAACTTTATATGAATGTTAATGATAAAGTATCATAAGACAAGACTTGACATAACATAAGAACAAAACAGAGTAATTCATAATCATAGCAGGAAATTTAACCCATCCAACTCAGGAATTATAGAACACACAAATAATCAATGAACAAAATACTTATAGATACATTCATGAACCATGGATCAATGCTCTCCTGAATTTAACTGAAAATATTTTTCAAGATTTTAAATTACTTACTTACTGTTAAAACTGCCACTTCCTGAAGCTTCACGGTTAATTTGAAACTGCCTGTTTAAAACTGAAGCTATATCCTCATGCAATTGATCTTTAATAGTCATAGCTTTTGGCTCAGTTATAAGAAATGCTAAACAGAAAAATGGATCTATTATAAAACTTCTGAATATACCAAGTAATCAGCAAAATTTCTTCTAATTCATGCAACACTAAAGGAGGAGGACTGCAAAGCAGTGAATTATAATACATATTCAAACAGACTCTGGAAGGGAAGTAGGCAATTTGTGTGAGCAGTTTTCATGAGTGTGTATGGGGGCAGTCTTGTTATATACTAGTCATTAATCATGCAAATAGCAAACAAAAGTTGATCAAAGGCTTCATTTAGTTTTCTAGTTATCTTAGGGTATTCACACTTACATCAAAGCATAAAACTTCTATAAAATATATGCACAAATATTTATAATGTGTTGTTCAATTTTTTTCTCTTTCTTGATCTTTGTTGCTTTATCCATTATTTAATGAAAATTAAAGAAAAAATATCTTTTAGTGAGCTTAACTTCAAATAATTTAAAGTGAAAGATGCTCAGTCGTGTCCTACTCTTTGCGACCCCACAGACTATACAGTTCATGGAATTCTCCAGGCCAGAATACTGGAGTGGGGAAGCCTTTTCCTTCTCCAAGGGATCTTCCCAACCCAGGGATTGAACCCAGCTCTCCTGCATTGCAGGCTAATTCTTTACCAGCTAAGCCACAAGGGAAGCCCAAATAATTTAAAGATGTCTATAATTCTTACCATTGCGTCTATTTGTTCTAGTAGTTCCCTGATACAACAACCGAGTTTCAGTTTCTGATGGTGTTTCATTCTTAAGCAGAGGATTTTCATCTAATTCTTTACCAGAAGATACATAAAGAGATACATTTTAGTCTACTAGATAGATAGAACTATTGTGAAATCTCTATATTTAAAACAAATATACAGCAAATTTTCTCTCATTTTTTAAAAGTTATAACTAAATTGCTGACAAAGGTTCATATAGTCAAAGCTATGATTTTTCCAGTATTCATGTGAGGACATGAGAGTTGGACCATAAACAAAGCTGAGCACTGAAGTGTGCTTTCAAAGTGTGGTGCTGGAGAAGACTCTTTATAGAGTCCCTTGGACAGCAAGGAGACCAAACCAGTCAATCCCAAAGGAAATCAACCTTGAATATTCATTGGAAGGACTGATGCTGAAGCTGAAGCTCCAATACTTTGGCTATGGTCATGATGGGTAGAGCTGACTCACTGGGAAAGAACCTGATGCTGGGAAAGATTGAAGGCAAAAGGAGAAGGGGGCAGCAGAGGATGAAATGGCTAGATATCATCACCGACTCAATGGACATGAATTTAAGCAAACTCCAGGAGCTGGAGACAGAGAAGGACAGAAGAGCCTGGCATGCTGCAGTCCATGGGGTTGTGAATAGTCGTACCTGACTTTGTGACTGAACAGCAACAACTAAATTACCATAACGCTAGGTCTGACAGGAAAATAGTTTTAATGGGGTTGTATTTTATTATTTCTAGGACATAATATTAAATGAAAAAAAAAGAAAAAGAAGATATCCAGTATGTTACCATTTGAGTAAGAACACATGGGAAATGAGGGGGTAAAGTGGAGAGAAACAGAGACACTAATCTACAATACAAAACACTAGAAAGTTAAACCAGAAAACAATATACTTATTTGCCTTCAAGGGGGTGACAGTAGGTCCAGGGAGTACAGGAGGAATGACAGTTCTCTAAGTACAGTTGGCCATTTGTATCTGTGGGTACTACATCTGCAATTCAATCAATTCAATTCAGGTTGCAAACATTCAGAAAAAATTCCACAAAGTTCCAAAAAGGAAAACTCTGCCATGTGCTGGCAACTACTTAGATAATATTTCCATTGTAGTTACAACTATTTACATAGTGTTCACATTGTATTAGGTACTATAAGTAAGCAAGAGATGATTTAAATTATTTGGGAAGCTATGCATAAGTTATCTGCAAATATAGCACCATTTTATATAAGGGACTTGAGCATCTCTGGATTTTGGTATCTAGGGGGGTCCTGGAACCAATCCCTTGTGGGTACCAAGGAACAACTGCACATCTTTTGCATGCTTATACTTTGGGAAGTAGGTTAATGTTGTACGTATTGCCTGCAAAATAAAATCAACAAAATACTAAAATGGAAGTAAAACGGCAAAGAATTCTCAAAGAAACTTAGCAGCATTATAGGATACATCAAATGAGTAAATGTGCTGCTGTTGTTTAGAGTCAAGTTAACACTGCAGAAGAAAGGACATACACATACAAAACAAAGGAAGGAAAAAATAAGACCTGAGAGGATAAATTAGAATCGAAGACATTCATGAGAACTCATGATTTCAAAATGTATCTATGTATATGCATTTATGTCTATGTAGGTATATATGTGTATGAATATGTGTATCTATATTTGTGTATGTATATTGAGGAGTCCACCTCCAGACTAAAATCTTATGTGTGATATTTCATGACTGACCATATGCAATTACAGACAGACATTACAACAATAATATTCAGAGAATTTAATAGTCCAAATTTAAACAATGAATAAAGCAACTAAGATCAAAAGGGTAACAGAATTGAACAAAACTATAAATTAAGAATTCTGCAGAGGTTTTTGATTTCTATAGAACATTCCATCCAACAACAGCTAAGTCTGTACCCTCCTTAAATGCATATGGAAGACACTGTAGCCAGCTTTCAGAGATAACTGGAGTTCCTGCCACTGCAACTTCTACCAGGGGCTAGAGCTGGCAGTGCAGTGAGACTAACCCCACTGGTCCCAACTGCTCTCCAGAATCAGGATTCTACAGCACCTTTACCATTTATGGGACTGGAACTGCTGCTCTACATCCCATTTCAGATGCCAAGTCACTGCTCTAACCAACCATTAATAGGTATGAGTTGCTATCAGTGAGTGAAAACCATATACTGATACTTTTGCAGAACATATGATATAAAACAATTAACTCAAAACTAAATTCATAAATCTCCTATAGGAAAACATAGGAATAAATCTCTATTAGCTTGGATTTTGCAATGGATTATCACATATAACACCAAAAACACAAGGAATTAAAAAAAAAAGATAAATCAAGCTTCATGAAATTAAAAATTCTTATCCATTAAAGGATATTATCAAGAAAGTGAAAAGAAAACCTAGAGAATGACAGAAAATATCTGCAAACCATATATCTGATAAAGGTTTAATGGCCCAAATATATAAAGAACCTCTACAATTCATCAACAAGAAGAAATGACCCAATTAAAAAATGGGTGAAGCACTACTATTCAACATAGTTTTGGAAGTACTAGCCACAACAATCAGAGAAGAAAAAGAAATAAAAGGAATCCAGATGAGAAAAGAAGAAGTAAAACCATCACTGTTTGCAGATAACACGATCCTCTACACAGAAAACCCTGATGACACCACCAGAAAATTACCAGAGCTACCATGAATAAAGTAAATTTGCAGGATATAAAATTAATACACAGAAATCCCTTGCATTCCTATACACTAACAATGAGAAAACAGAAAGAGAATTTAAGGAAACAATCCCATTCACCACTGCAACAAAAGGAATAAAATATTTAGAAATAAATTTACCTAAAGAAACAGAAGACCTATATATAGATAACTATAAAACACTGATGAAAGAAATCAAAGAGGACACAAATAGATGGAGAAATATACCATGTTCATGGATTGGAAGAATCAATATAGTGAAAATGAATATACTACCCAAAGCAATCTATAGATTCAATGCAAGCCCTATCAAGCTACCAACAGTATTTTTCACAGAACTAGAACAAATAATTTCACAATTTGTATGGAAATACAAAAAAGCTCAAATAGCCAAAGAAATCTTGAGAAAGAAGAATGGAACTGGAGGAATCAACCTGCTTGACTTCAGATTATACTACAAAGCTACAGTCATCAAGACAGTATGGTACTGGCACAAAGACAGAAATCTGAATCAATGGAACAAAACAGAAAGCCCAGAGATAAATCCATGCACCTATGGACACCTTATCTTTGACAAAG
This sequence comes from Cervus canadensis, assembly GCF_019320065.1. Lineage (NCBI taxonomy): Eukaryota > Metazoa > Chordata > Mammalia > Artiodactyla > Cervidae > Cervus > Cervus canadensis. Next base: position 155,240 of record NC_057395.1, on the reverse strand, counting down.
GAGGCAAAAATAGGCAATGGAGAAAAGATAATCTCTTTAACAAGTGGTGCTGGGAAAATTAGTCAACCACCTGTAAAAGAATGAAACTAGAGCACTTTCTCACACCACACAAAAAAATAAACTCAAAATGGATTAAAGATCTAAATGAAAGACCAGAAACTACAAAACCCCTAGGGGAAAACATAGGCAAAACACTCTCCGACGTAAGTTGCAGCAGGATCCTCTATGACTTACCTCCCAGAGTAATGGAAACAAAAGCAGAAATAAACAAATGGGACCTAATTAAACTTAAAAGCTTTTGCACAACAAATGAAACTATAAGCAAGGTGAAAAGACAGCCCTCAGAATTGGAGAAAATAATAGCAAATTAAGTAACTGACAAATAATTAATCTCAAAAATATACAAGCAGCTCATGCAGCTCAATACCAGAAAAATAAAGGACCCAATCAAAAAATGGGCCAAAGAACTAAAGAGACATTTCTCCAAAGATGACATACAGATGGCTAACAAACACATGCAAATATGTTCAATATCACTTGTTATCAGAGAAATGCAAATCAAAACCCACAGTGAGGTACCATCTCATGCTGGTCAGAATGGCTGCATCAAAAAGTCTACAAACAATAAATGCTGGAGAGGGTGTGGAGAAACAGGAACCCTCTTACACTGCTGGTGGGAATGCGAACTAGTACAGCCACTATGGAGAACAGTGTGGAGATTCCTTAAACAACTGGAAATATGACCCAGCAATCCCACTGCTGGGCATACACACTGAGGAAACCAGAATTGAAAGAGACACATGTACCCCGATGTTCACTGCAGTACTGTTTGCAATAGCAAGGACATGGAAGTAACCTAGATGTCCATCAGCAGACAAAGGGATAAGAAAGTTGTGGTACATATACACAATGGAATATTACTCAGCTATTAAAAAGAATGCATTTCATTAAGTTCTAATGAGATGGATGAAACTGGAGCCTATTACACAGAGTGAAGTAAGTCAAAAAGAAAAACGCCAATACAGTATATATGGAATTTAGAAAGGTGGTAATGATGATGCTATATGCAAGACAGCAAAAGACATACATGTAAAGAACAGACTTTCGGACTCTGTGGGAGAAGGTGAGGGTGGGATGATTTGAGAGACTAGAATTGAAACATGTATATTACCATATGTGAAATAGATGATCAGTCCAACTTTGATGCATGAAGCAGGGCACTCAAAGTCAGTGCCCTGGGACAACCCAGAGAGATGCGATGGGGAGGGATTGGGGTCAGGACGTGGGGGACACATGTGCACCTGTGGCTGATTCATGTCAATGTACGCCCAAAACCACCACGATATTGTAAAGTAATTAGCCTCTAATTAAAATAAATAAATTAATAAAAAATAAAATATAAGTATTTAAATTTTGAAATTCTTCTCTAAAAATATTTGAACAACATTTTTCACATTTGGATATATAATATTTTCCTTATTTTTAAAAGTTCTACTATTTTCTAATTCCATTTTTATATCTTATTTGATTAATGAATTATATACAATTTATAAAAATTATATAAAAATTTTGAATGACCAAATACATGATTTTAAAATATTTATTTCCAAGTTAATTTAATTTTGATAAGAGGATATCATTTATATGGTGGCACAATTTTGTTGTGTTTTATTGAGACTTGGTTTAAAGTTCAGTGGGTAATAAACACTTTAAATATTAAAAAAAATGGTGAAGGAGTTGTAAAGAAATTTTTTCCAAAGAAGCTATACAAATTAACAATAAGCACACAAAAAGATGCTTATAATCTTTAATAATTAAGTAAATGTGAATCAAAATTGTAATGAGATACACTTCATACCTACTGGAATAAACATAATTCAAACAAAACAGAAAACAAGGGTGTGTACCATTGTACACTGTTACTGGGAACAGGAAATGGTGCAGCCACTGTGGAAAACAGTTGTGCAGTTCCTCAGAAAGCTAAACTTAAAATTATTTTACGATCCAGCAAATATACTCCTACCCAAACAATTGAAGACAGAGATTTAAACAGATATCCTATACCATGTTCAGTGTTGAATTATTCACAGTAGCTAAAAGTGGAAACAATCTAAATGTCCATAAGCAGATGAATGGATAAACAAAATGTGGTATGCACATACAATAATACATTCAGTTCAGTTCAGTCACTCAGTCGTGTCCAACTGTTTGTGACCCCATGAACCGTAGCATGCCAGGCCTCCCTGTCTATCACCAACTCCCAGTTTCCCCAAACTCATGTCCATTGAGTCGGTGATGCTATCCAACCATCTTATCCTCTGTCGTCCCCTTCTCCTGCCCTCAATCTTTCCCAGCATCAGGGTCTTTTCAAATGAGTCAGCTCTTTGCATCAGGTGGCCAAAGTATTGGAGTTTCAGCTTCAACATCAGTCCTTCCAATGAACCCCCAGGACTGATCTCCTTTAGGATGGGATGGACTGGTTGGTTGGATCTCCTTGCAGTCCAAGGGACTCTCAAGAGTCTTCTCCAACACCACAGTTCATAAAAAGAAACAAAATTCTGACATATGCTAAACTGTGGGTGAACCCTGAAAATATTATGATGCTAAGTGAAACAGCATAATTCCACTTACATGAAACAGGCCAGGTGCAAACGGACAAATACATAATTCCACTTACATGAAACATAATAGCCAAACTCACAGAGACAGAAAGTAAGTGAGAGGTTACCAGGGGCTGGATGGAGGCAGGAACGGGAGTTACTTCCTAACAAGTGTCTTTTCAGGGTGATGAAAGTTGTGGATATAGATGTAGTGATGATTGCACAACACTGTGAATGCAGTTGACCCCATGGACTGCAGCATGCCAGGCTTCCCTGTCCATCACCAACTCCTGGAGCTTGCTCAAACTCAACTCCATCAAGTTGGTGATGCCATCCAACCATCTCATCCTCTGCTGTCCCCTTCCCCTTCTGCCTTCAATCTTTTCCAGCATCAGGGTCTTTTCCAGTGAGTCAGTTCTTCGTATCTGGTGGCCAAAGTATTGGAGTTTCAGCTTCAGCAGCAGTCCTTCCAATGAATATTCAGGGCTGATTTCCTTTAGGATTGACTGGTTTGATCTCCTTGCATCATAACTGTTTAAAAAAATTTACTTTGAAAGTTTCAGCCAATGCAATAAGATATGGATGGGTTATAATAAAAGCTATGTATGTTGGGAAAAAAGAATAAACTGATGTTTTATAAAATATACATTGAACACCCAAAAACCCAGCTAAAACATTATTTATAACACAAAGCATATTTTTTTCCTGCTATACTCTGATGAATTTGGTGTATAATATTATGTTGCCAAATACTGTTATTTGGTTGAGACAAAGCTATCACTTTCCTTTTACACAAAATTTAGTTAAGATAAACTGAGCAGTATGTTAACTCACCAAATTAATCTTTACACATTGGTCAGTATATTTAGATATTCTCTCATGACTGTCTAAGAAGTTATTTCTATACTTAGTAATGTTCTCACTTCATTTACTTTAACATGGGAACACGAAATCATTAACATCTTTTTCTTACAAAAGAAAAAATCTTTTTACCTTGAAATTCTCTTGCTTCTTTGTAAGTTTGTTTTTCAATCTTAGTTTGTAAATTCTCTTCTATAATATCAGCCTTAATCACAAAAGTTAAAACAGGTAATTACAAATTATACATCATAGAACTCTAATTACCTTCTTCTATATCTACAATGTCATTACAGAAACTTTTTATCTCTCATTATTTCTTAAATGTATCAAACTTAAAAATGAGAACAATTAATGGATCTGAGGGACATTTGGGAACACTTTTAATAGTGTGGAAGGACCTTTCCCAAGCAAAATTGTGAATCTTCTTCATAAATAATTCCAAACAGATCAAGTTAATATTTTAAAATTATGATTCTAGTTTAGATTTATATTTTCACCTAATTTAATCTCTAGGCAAACTCAAATGGCTTTAAAAATTATTTTTATAATGCCACTTAATAGCTTGTATGATAAAAAATATTGTGAATGTTAAATGTCACTTATATATATATGAATATATGTCAAATATCATTATCATTTTTCTTTTTCCCAGAATTTTAACTAAGAATTTCCTGAACAGTTTTTTAGCAAAGGCAATTCTAGTAATTTTCTAAGATATGTTTAAGGTATATAAAATTATTTCAAAACAACTATGCTCTCACAACTATCTTAATATACAAAAATTTTTATAGATGAACATGAAATAATTTCTCTGTTTCAGAAATCACATATCTTTCAATTTATCATTAAAGTTATAATTCTAGCCACAAATTCTTTGTTGGTACAGATTAGAACTTTTACATTAAAATATTGATCCCCAAATATCCCTTTAAAATTCTAAATATATAACATGTTTTATCATAGTTACGGAGTTTCGGATCAATATATACACATTGCTATATTTAAAATGGGCAACCACAAGGACCTACTGTATAGCACATAGAACTCTGCTCAATGTTATGTGGCAGCCGGGATGGGATAGGGGTTTGGAGGAGAATGGACACATGTATATGTATGGCAGAGTCCCTCTACTGTCCACCGGAAACTATCATGACATTGTTAATTGGCTGTACTCCAAAACAAAATAAATTAAAAAAATAATGAATCAAATGGCAAATTTAAAATTCCATTTAAATAAGAAAATATTGATGTTTTACATTAACATTGATTGAAAATATTGAAGAAGTATAGCAATTAAAATAAAAAGGTTTCAATTTATTATGCTGTACATTACCACCTTTGAGATGTCAGTACCCAGCATCCTTCTTTTAACAGAGGGTGAGATAAATGATGCTGCAGACATTTCATTCCCTTGAAGCAATTTTCCAACAGACTGTGCATCTTTAATTTCTTCATGCCATAACATTGTTGTGAATGTTTTATCATAGTTCTTTGATGAAAGTATATGGGACAGATCTTCATCAGTTAAACCTTCACTTGGAGTCTTTAAAAAAGGTGATCCATCTTGAGACTTGAGGATCTGTGAAAGATCTGAAATAGCAGGGCTAGCTCTTTCCTTCTCTGAGCTTTAGAATTACAAAACATCTGGTATTAGATTATATGAACAACACTTTTTATTTTTAACTAAAGAATCATTTGCATAATCTATAAGGATATTAAGTGGGCAATTACAATTATTCACTAATTAATAGTAATACAAATGTAAAATTGATGCTAGATAACAAGCTAAGGATAATATATCTCATGGATTTTAAAATACAGACAAAGAGTCTCAAATTGGCCAAGACAGCAGAGTGGGAACAGCCTGAGCCCACCTCCTCTAATGGGCATACCAAAATTACAACCATTTGCAGAGCAACTATTGATAAGAAAAACTGGATGATTAGCAGAAAAGATCTCACAACAAGATAGGGAGAAGACGTGGAGTCACACTATAGTCAAGATCCACAGCCCCAAGTGAGTAACCCACAAAGGGAGGATGATTACAATTGCAGAGGTTATCCCCAAGGAGCAAGAGGTCCAAGTCCCACACTGGGGTCGCCAGCCCAGGAATCCTACACCAACACAAGCACCTAGAACATTTGGCTTTGAAGGTCAATGGGACTTACTTTCAGGAAAGTCAGAATGTCATGGGAAATAGAGACTCTCTTCTAAGAAAACATACACATAATCTCACACACTCTAAGAGTCATAGCAGAATCAGTCATTTAAAAGGAGACTGGATTACACCCACCTTCTGCTCTTGGAGAGCCTACCAGAGAGGCAGAAGGCAACTGGAGCTCACCATGGGGACACAGACACTGGTGGCAGGCCATTTTGAAAGTTCTTTCTAACACATGGTCACCGGCAAACCAAGCTCCACTCTGGAATACTCCCTCTAGCTTATTGGGACTCAGCCCCGCCCAGTCTGTCAGAACCAGAACTGGGACCCCTCAGGCCAAGCAACTAGCCAGGAAGGACTTACTCAGTAGCTGCCTTCAGAGGACCTGAGCCCACAGTCACCCTGTGACACAGCCCTATCTACCAGCAGTCAGACACCAGCCCCAGGACCACTGTGGCCTGCAGCCTGCCATGGTAGGACCCAGCCCACTCACCAGCAGGCCAATACCAAGTATTTAAACATTTTGGGCCTCTCAGCCAGCTGCCCAGGGATTTGGCCACACCCCTAACCAGGCTGGAACAAGCTTCAGATAACCACTGATCCCGCAGCCAGCTGTATCATGAACCAGCCCAACATCAAACCTCCTAATATTGCATTACAGAAATCTCAGAAGAAGTGAGAGAAAGGGAGAAGAGGACATATCTGAAGTTAAAATAGCTGAAAAACTCCCATAGCCTGGGAAAGGAAATGGTATCAAGGTCCAGGAAGCACTGAGAGTTTCAAATACAATCATCCCAAAGACAACCACACCAAGACACACCATAATTAAAATGAGAAAATTTTAGATAAAGAGAGAACAATAAAACAAGGGAAAGCAACAAGTTAGGTAAAAGAGAACTCCTATAGGGCCAGGCTATCAGCTAACTTTGCAGCAGAAACTCTATAGGCCAGAGGGGAGTGGCATGATGTATTTTAAATGACGAAAGGGAAAACCTACAATAAGAAATGCTCTACCCCATAATGCTTTCATTCAGATTTGATGGCAAGATAAAAAATTATACAACCAAGCAAAAGCAAAGAGTTCAGCATTACCAAGCCAGCATTACAAGAAATGTTAAGGGAACTTCCCAAGTGAAAAGAAAAGGCAAAAACTAGAAACATAAAAGGCACAAAAGTGAAAAGTTCATTGTTAAAAGCAAATATACAGTAAAGGTAGTAAATCAACCACATACAAAGTTAGTAGGAAGATTAAAAGACTAAACTAGTAAACTTTTCTATAGTCACAATAAGCAGTTAAGAGACACAAAAAGATCTAAAAGACGATGTCAAAAACCGTAATCATGGGGGGGGCGGTGGTGGAGAGAAGTGAAAACACAGGGTTGTTAAAATGTCTGAAATGCAGAAATCAGCAATTGAAAATAATCACATGTATATTGAGAGATTCCTACATATAAAACCGATGGTAACCACAAACCAAAAATCTACTCTAGATACACGCACACAAACAAAAGAATCCAAACATGACACTAAAGGCAGTCGTCAAAACACAAGAGAATGAAAGAAAGGGGAAAAAAGGCCTATAAAACCAATTCTAAAACAATTAATAAAATGGCAATTAGAACATACCAATCGAAACCACATTGAATGTAAATAGAATAAATGACCCAATCAAGACACAGAGTGACTGAATGGATACAAAACAAGATACACACACACACACACACACACACACACACACACACTGCCTACAAGAGACTCACTTCAGACCTAAGACATCCAACCATCTAAAAGTGAGGTGATATAAAAAGATGTCTCACGCAAATGAAAATCAAAAGAAACCTGGCATAGCAATACTTACAAAAAAGTATATAGATTTAAAACAAAGACTATTATAAGAAACAAAGAAAGGAATTAAACAACAAAAAAGGGATCAATACAAGAACATAAAACTTTATATGTGCACCCACTGTGAGTGAGTGAGTGAAGTCGCTTAGTCATGTCCGACTCTTTGCAACCTCATGGACTGTAGCCTACTAGGCTCCTCCCTCCGTGAGATTCTCCAGGCAAGAATACTACTGTAGGAACACCTAAATGCATAAAACAAATATTAATAATACATAAAGAGAAACTGGCAGTAACACAAAAATAGTAGGGGACTTTAACACCCCACTCACATCAAAAGGACAGATGACCCAGACAGAAAATCAATAAAGAAACACTAACTTAAATCACACATTAAACCACATGGATTATGTATATACATGGAACAGTCCATACAAAGTCAGCAGAATACATATTCTTTCAACTGCACATGGAATATTCTGTAGGAAAGATCTCATGTGAGGCCACAAAAGAAATCTCAGCAAATTCAAGAAAGCTGAAATTATATCAACCTTCTTTTCTGATTGCAACACTATGAACTAGATCAACTACAAGAAAAAAAACTGCAAAAAAAAACCACACAAACATGTGGAAGTTAAACAATATGCTACTAAACAACCAATGAATTACTGAAGAAATCAAAGAGGAAATAAATACCTAGAGACAAAAGACAACAACATGACAATCTAAAACCTGTGGGATGTAGCAAAAGCAGCTCTAAGAGGGAAGGTAACAGCAATACATACTTACCTCAGGAAAGAAGAAAAACATCAAATAAACAACCTAATCTCATACCTAAATGAGCTACAGAAAAAAACAAACAAATAAAACCCATAGTCAGAGGAAAGAAATCATAAAGATTAGAGTAGAAGTAAATAAAATAGAAATTTAAAAAAAGATCAATGAAGCTAAAGGCTGGTTATTTGAAAGGATAAGCAAAATGAATAAACCTTTAGCCAGACTCACCAAGAAAAAAAGGAAGTATCCAAATCAATAAAATCCCAAATGAAGAAGAAGTTACAACCAGCATCACAAAAATAAAAAGAATCATGAGACTACTTGCTACTGTTCTTTAGTGTTCAGTTGTGTCCAACCCTTTTGCAATCCCATGGACTGTAGCCCGCCAGGGTCCACTTTCCATGGGATTCTCCAGGCAAGAATACTGGAGAGGCTTGCCATTTCCTACAGCAGGGAATCTTCCCAACCCAGGGATCGAATCTGCCTCTCCTGCAGAGCCTGCATTGGCAGGTAGATTCTTTACCACTTCGGGAATGGACAACCTAGCTTTTCAGGACAAATTCTTGGAAAGGTACAATCTCCTAAACTTAAACCAGGAAGAAAGAGAAATATGAACAGACCAACTACCAGTACTGAAACTGAATCAATAATTTTAAAATTCACAACAAACAAAAATCCAGCTTCAGAGACTTCACAGGTGAATTCTACCAAACACTTAAAAACTTAACCTTTATGCTTTTAAAACTATTCCAAAAAATTGCAGAGGAAGGAAGACTTCCAAATTCATGGTATGAGGCAGCATCAACCTGACATCAAAACCAGACAGTTCAGTTCAGTTCAGTTGCTATGTCCGACTCTTTGCAACCCCATGAATCGCAGCACGCCAGACCTCCCTGTCCATCACCATCTCCCGGAGTTTACTCAAACTCATGCCCATTGAGTCGGTGACACCATGCAGCCATCTCATCATCTGTCATCCCCTTCTCCTCCTGCCCTCAACCCCTCCCAGCATCAGGGTCTTTTCCAATGAGTCAACTCTTCGCATGAGGTGGTCAAAGTACTGGAGTTTCAGCTTCAGCATCAGTCCTTCCCAATGAACACCCAGGACTGGTCTCCTTAGGATGGACTGGTTGGATCTCCTTGCAGTCCAACGGACTCTCAAGAGTCTTCTTGAACACCACAGTTCAAAAGCATCAATTCTTTAGCACTCAGCTTTCTTCACAGTCCAACTCTCACATCCATGCATGACCACTGGAAAAACTATAGCCTTGACCAGACGGACCTTTGCTGGCAAAGTAATGTCTCTGCTTTTTAATATGGTGTCTAGGTTGGTCATCACTTTCCTTCCAAGGAGTAAGCGTCTTTGAATTTCATGGCTGCAATCACCATCTGCAATGATTTTGGAGCCCCCCAAAATAAAGTCAGCCACTGTTTCCACTGTTTCCCCATCTATTTGCCATGAAGTGATGGGACCGGATGCCATGATCTTAGTTTTGTGAATGTTGAGCTTTAAGCCAACTTTTTCACTCTCCTCTTTCACATTCATCAAGAGGCTTTTCAGTTCCTCTTCACTTTCTGCCATAAGGGTGATGTCATCTGCACATCTGAGGTTGTTAATATTTCTCCCAGCAATCTTGATTCCAGCTTGTGCTTCTTCCAGCCCAGAGTTTCTCATGAGGTACTCTGCATATAAGTTAAATAAGCAGGGTGACAATATACAGCCTTGACGTACCCCTTTTCCTATTTGGAACCAGTCTGTTGTTCCATGTCCAGTTCTAACTGGACAAAGATACCACAAAAAAGGAAAGTTACAGGCCAAAATCACTAACGAATATAGATGGAAAAATCCTCAATACTAGTGAATTATATTCAACAATACATTAATACATGATTAAGTGGGATTTATCAGAGGAATCTAGCTTAAAACTCAACATTCAAAAAACTAAGATCATGTCATCTGGTCCCATCACTTCATGGCAAATAGATGGAGAAACAATGGAAACAGTGACAGACTTTATTTTGGGGGGCTTCAAAAAATTTGGGGGCTCCAAAATCATCACAGATGGTGACTGCAGAAATTAAAAGACGCTTGCTTCTTGGAAATAAAGCTATGACCAACCTAGATAGCATATTAAAAAGCAGAGACATTAATTTGCCAACAAAGGTCTGTCTAGTCAAAGAGATGGTTTTTCCAATAGTCATGTATGGATGTGAGTGTTGGACTATAAAGAAAACTGAGTGCAGAAGAATTGATGCTTTTGAACTGTGATGATGGAGAAGACTCTTGAGAGTCCCTTGGACTGTGAGGAGATCCAGCCAGTCCATCCTAAAGGAAATTAGTCCTGAATATTCATTGGAAGGACTGATGCTGAAGCTGAAACTCCAGTACTCTGGTCACTTGATGCGAACAACTGACTCATGTGAAGAGACCCTGATGCTGGGAACGATTGAAGGCAGGAGGAGAAGGGGATGACAGAGGACAAGATGGTTGGATGTCATCACCAACTTGGACATGAGTTTGGGTAAACTCCAGGAGTTGGTGATGGACAGGGAAGCCTGGTGTGCTGCAATCCACGGGGTCTCAAAGAGTCTGACACAACTGAGCAAACTGAACTGATACTGATCACACAAATCCAATGATTTTTCATTATCTTCAAATCAGTGTGATATGTAACACATTAAAAAATTTAAGAATAAAAACCATATGATTATCTCAATAGATGCCTTTGATGAAATTCAACATCCATTTATGATTAAGTAACTCTCCAGAAAGCGAGCTTAGAGGGAACACACCTCAACATAATAAAGGCTATATATGACAACCTTAGCTAGCATTATATTCAACAGAGAAGATGAAAGTATTTTCTCTAGTATCAGGCAAAGAATAAGGATGCCCACTCTTGCCATTTTTGTTCAACACACTCTGGGAAGTTCTGAACACAGCAATCAGAAAAGAAAAAGAAATTTAAAAAAATCCAAATTGGAGAGAACAAGATGGCGGAGGAGTAGGTGGATGTGTAGTACCTCTCTCTTCACAGATACATCAGGAATACACCTTCAGACACAGAAGTGCATGCAAAAAACCAGCTGAGAGCGGACAGGAGTACCTGACCAGAGGAAAAGAAGATACAGAACCATGCAAAACTTGGTAGGATGAAGGAACTATGGGGAAAAACAGGAGTGTTAGTAGGACTGGACCTGAACTCGGCAGGTGAGGGAACTAAAGCAGGGGTCCGATCCCCCCATCGGGGCAACTGAGTCAGAGGAGAAACATTTCAGGTTGAGAGCGAAACAGCTCATTTGTGGCAGCCTAAATGGAATGAGAATCAGACAGTCCTTGCTGCAGCCATACATATCTCAGACAAGAATGCAGGTCCCCTGGAAGGTGCAGCAGCTGGAAGCTGGAGTTTGGGGATTGTGGAGCAATCCCAGAGTGAGGGCTGCTGTTGACTGTGGAGAGATGATCGAGGGGATGTGAGGAAGGAGACTGTGGTGGGAAATGCCTGTGGAGGAAAGCTGGGCAGCCATGGAGGCAAGGAGATACTGCTGAGTCACATGTAGGGAGTGGATTCATCGCCCTAGCCTCTCTCCCCACATGCCAGCATTGGCAGCTGAACAAGAGAGAGGCTGGCCCATCAAACACCTCAGGCACTGAATTACAAAGTAGGACCCCACCCAGGGTGCTCCTTTAAGTGACTGGTGCACCGAACTACAAAGTAGGACTTCACCTAGGGTGCCCCTTTAAGTGCCTGATGCACTGATCTACAGAGTAGGACCCCAGCCGGGGCGGGGGGGGGGGCCCTCTATGTGCCTGAAGCGCTGAAAAACAGAGAAGGACCCCAGGCAAGGAAGCCCTCTAGGTGCCTGAACAGGCAGAGCTATGGAGAAAGACTGGCCAAAGAGGCCTTCTGATGGCCAGCTCCAAGGGGCTAGAAAAAAGACTCTAATAGGGCCATAACTTCTGCAGTGGAGGCAGTCCATGTCCCTGAACACTTGGAGCCACCAGGGTCCCTGCAAGCCAAGCAGCTGCGCCACCTTCATGTTAAACTCTCATTGAGGCATAGCTGCCATAGGCAAAAAAAGTCTTACATCTATGCGCGCAGGATCACTTTCGTAGTGTCAGACTCCTTGCAACCCTGTAGACTGTGGCCTGCCAGGCTTTTCTGTCTGGGAGGGGTTTCTCCAGGCAAGAATACTGGAGCGTATTGGCCAATACTGGTTGCCATACCCTTCTAGAGCACTATATTTCCTGCTGCCCTAGCCACCAACTCCCCTGAGTACCTGGTGCTGCAAGAACCACTGCAACCCAAGCAGCTGTATCACCTCCATACCTGGGCCTCAGAGGGGCAAACCCAAGTCCTCCAAGGCAGCCTCAGGAGCAAACCCCAGTGGACAACCCACATGCAGAGGTGGAAATAAACCACAATTGAAACCCAGGGGCAGTGTGGCTAAGGAAGAAGACCCAAAACCTTCCCACCAGCTATACAAGATGAAGATTAAATCCACACAATCAACTAGGAAGACTCTGTGTCTAGGAATATATAAAAGGTCATTGAGAGCTTCCACAAAAGAAAATGCACTACTTCTGATAGCTGTGGACACTGGAGGCAAGAACACACAGGAGGAGGACCAGATTAGAACCTGAGCTGCCCCCACAGCAGGTCCAGAGACCAGCACAGTGTTGGAGGGCCTCCTAGGGTAGTGAGGTGGATGGTCACTCCCAGCGAGGGAAAGGACTCTGACAGCAGTGACTCAAGAAAAACATTTATTACTATGTTTTGACTTGTTCTGTAGATTCTTTTGGATTTTTTTCTTTTTTCTTTTTTTGTCCCCCTCTGTTGTAGTTGTCGATTTTGTAAGTACTATGAATTCTAATTAAGCTTTTGAGCATTTTTTTTTTCTCAGTCACATTTTTAATTGTTGTTATAAACCTCTGCCTCAACATTGGGCTTTTGCAATTCTGTGGAGTTTCCCTTTTTTTTCTCTCTTTTTTTAATTTTTTAAACCTATTATTTTCTACATTTATTCCTTTGTTTGCTTTTCCTACTGTTCTTTTCCCCTTGCACTTAATCACTAATGTATATAAATCTTATTCATCTACCTCTATTTAACTTTGCATATCTATTCTTTCTTTCCTTTCCTCTCAACATATTTCTTAGTTGTGTTTTCACTGTTTTATTCCCCACTTGGCACCTTGCTTTAACTTTGTTTTCCAGTTTGTGCTTTAGTTAGTTTTGTTCTTAACTGGTAAATATAATTTTTTATTTCTTTTGTTCGCAAGGTCAGTCTACTGTACATTATTTTTGTTGGACTGTTTTGACTTTGCTCATGGGTATATATGTGTATATGCCATTATTTTAATTATTATTTGCCTGATTTTGTAACTGCCATGTGTCTGGGGTTCATCTTTGGCTTCTCATTTTTGGATATTTGCTTTAATCTCACTTAATGCCATAACAAACCACTTGTGGAATCTTCGTTCCTGACCAGAGATCAAGCTCTGAGCCTTTGGAGTGGGAGCACTGACTTCAAGACCCTAGACTACCAGAGAACTAACCCTAGGGAGTATCCAATAGTGAGAACTCAAAGGAAATCACTTGAATACAAGACCTGGCATCACGCAACCACCAGTAACACCCTTTCCAGGATGCCTCATCTAAACAAGAAACAAAACAAAAATACAAACCCGATTATCAGAAGACAGGAAAACCACCTCACTCAGCCTTGCCCATCAGAGGAAAAACAAAACAAACAAACAAAAACTCAGCACAAACCTCACCCTATATGAAGCTTCCAAATCACTGGACCAACCTTAGGAAGGCAGAAACTAAAAGGAAGAAAGACTTCAACCTTGAAGCCTGGGAAAAGGAGACCTCAAACACAGTAAGTTAAAAAAAAAAAAGAAAGAAAAGGCAGAGAAATATTACACAAATGAAAGAACAAACTAGAAACATAGAAGTCCAAATAAATGAAGCGGAAATAGGCAAACCACCTGAAAAAGAATTCAGAATAATGATAGTGAAGATGATCAAAAACCTTGAAAACAAAATGGAGAAAATGCAAGAATCAATTAACAAAGACCTAGAAGAATTAAAGAACAAACATACAGAGACATACAACACAATTATTGAAATTAAAAATACTCTAAATGGAATTAATAGCAGAATATCTGAAGCAGAAGAATGAATCAGTGAGCTGGAAGATAAAATGGTGGAAATAACTTCTGAAGAGCAGAATAAAATAAAAAGAATGAAAAGAACTGAGGAAAGTCTCAGACACCTCTGGGAAAATATGAAATGTACCAACATTCAAATTATAGGGGTCCCAGAAGAAGAAGAGAAAAAGAAAGGGTATGAGAAAATGTTTGAAGAGATTATAATTGAAAATTTCCCCCAACATGGAAAAGGAAATAGTCAATCAAGTCCAAGAGGCACAAAGAATCCCATTCAGGATAAACCCAAGAAGAAACACACCAAGACACATACTAATCAAATTAACAAAGACTAAACACAAAGAAGGAAATGGCAACCCACTCCAGTGTTCTTGCCTGGAGAATCCCAGGGTTGGGGTCGCACAGAGTCGGACACGACTGAAGTGACTTAGCAGCAGCAGCAAACACAAAGAAAGTATATTAAAAGCAGCAAGGGAGAAGCAACAAATAACATACAAGGGAAATCCCATAGGCTTAACAGCTGATTTTTCAGTAGAAACTCTGCAGGCCAGCAGGGAATGGCAGGATATATTTAAAGTACCGAGAGGGAAAAATCTACTACCAAGAATACTGTACCAGCAAGGATCTAATTCAAAATTGATGGAGAAATAAAAAGCTTTTTCAGACAAGCAAAAGTTAAGAGAATTCAGTACCACCAAACCAGTTTTACAACAAATGTTACAGAGACTTAGACAGTCAAGAAATACAAAAGAAGAAAAAAGATCTACAAAATGAACACCAAACAATTAAGAAAATGGCAACAGGAACATGTATATCAATAATTACTTTAAATGTAAATGGATTAAATGCTCCAACCAAAAGACACAGACTGGCTGAAGGGATACAAAAACAAGACCCATATATGCTGTCTACAAGAAACCCACTTCAGACCTCAAGACACATATAGACTGAAAGTGAGAGGATGGAAAACTATATTCCATGCAAATGGGAAGCAAAAGAAAGCTGGAGTAGCAATCCTCATATCAGACAAAGTAGACATGAAAATAAAGAAGACTACAAGAGTTAAGAAGGGACACTACATGATGATCAAGGGATCAATCCAAGAGGAAGACATAACATTTGTAAATATCTATACATCCAACATAGGAGCACCTCAATACATAAGACAAACACTAACAGACATAAAAGGAGAAATTGACAGTAACACAATAATAGGAGGAGACTTTAACACCCCACTCACACCGGTGGACAGATCATCTAAACACAATAAGGAAACACAGTCTCAAATGGTATATTAGATGAGCTGGATCTCATCAATATCTTCAGGACATTCCATCCAAATTTAGAAGAATACATCTTCTTCTCAAGTACACATGGAATACTCTCCAGGATAGACCACATCTTGGGTCACAAATCAAACCTCAGCAAATTTAAGAAAACTGAAATTATATCAAGCATATTCTCTGACCACAACACTATGAGACTAGATATCCATTACAAGAAAAAAACTGTAAGAAACACAAACACATGGAGATTAAACAATACATTTCTAAATAACCAACAGGTTACTGAAGAAATCAAAAGGGAAATAAAAAATTTCTAGAAACAAATGACAATGAAAACACAACAACACAAAACCTATGGGATTCAGAAAAAGCTGATAAGAGGGAAGTTTATAGCAATACAATCCTATCTCAAGAAACAAGAAAAACATCAAATTTACAACCTAACTTTACACCTAAAACAACTGGAAAAAGAACAAAAAACCCAAAAATTAGTAGAAAGAAATAAATTATAAAGATCCGAGTGGAAATAAATGAAAAAGAAATGAAAGAAACAATAGTAAAGATTAATAAAACTAAAAGTTGGTTCTTTGAGAAGATAAACAAAATTGACAAGCCTTTAATCAGATTAATCAAGAAAAAAAGAGAGAAGAATCAAATCAACAAAATTAGAAATGAAAAAGGAGAGGTTACAACAGACAATGCAGAAATACAAAGGATTATAAGAGACTATTATGAACAACTATATGGCAATAAAATAGATAACCTGGAAGAAATGGATAGGTTCTTAGAAAAGTTCAATCTTCCAAGACTGAACCAGGAAGAAATAGAATTTATGAACGACCCAATTACAAGCACTGAAATTGAAGCTGTGATCCAAAATCTCCCAAAAAACAAAATCCCAGGAACAAATGGCTTCATAGAAGAATTCTATCAAATATTTAGAGAAGAGCTAATACCTATTATTCTAAAACTCTTTCAAAAAATAACAGAGGAAGGAACACTTTCAAAACTCATTCTAGGAGGCCACTACCCACCCTGATACCAAAACCAGAGAAACACAAAAAAAGAAAACTACAGGCCAATATCCTTGATGAACATAGATACAAAAAATCCTCAACAAAATTTTAGCAAACAGAATTCAGCAACACATCAAAAAGCTCATACACCATTATCAAGTTGGGTTTATTTCAGAAATGCAAGGATTCTTCAATATATGCAAATAAATCAATGTGATACACCATATTAACAAACTGAAAGATAAAAACCATATGATAATCTCAATAGATGTAGAAAAAGGCTTGGACAAAATTCAGCACTGATTTATGATTAAAACTTCAAAAAACGGGCATAGAAGAACTTACCTCAACATAGGAAAGGCCATATATGATAAGCCTACAGCAAACATTATTCTCAGTGGTGAAAAACTGAAAGCATTCCCCCTAAGATCATGAACAAGGCAAGGGTGTCCACTTTCACCACTTTTATTCAACATAGTTCTGGAAGTCCTAGCTACAGCAATGAGAAAAGAAAAAGAAATAATAGGAACCCAGATTGGAAAAGAAGAAGTAAAACTCTCACTGCAAATGACATGATACTGTACATAGAAAGCCCAAAAATATTATCAGAAAATTACTAGAGCTAATCAGTGAATTTAGAAAAGTTGGAGGATACAAAATCAATACACAGAAATCACTTGCATTTCTATATACTAACAATGAAAAATTAGAGAGAGAAATTAAGGAACAAATCCCATTTACCATTGTAACAAAAAGAATTAAATATCTAGGAATAAACGTACCTAAGGAGACAAAAGAACTGTACACAGAAAATTATAAGACACTAATGAAAGAAATCAAAGACGACATAAACAGATGGAGAGATTATTCCATGTTCTTGGGTCGGAAGAATCAGTATTGTGAAAATGACTATACTACCAATTGCAATCTACAGATTCAATGTGATCCCTATCAAATTATCAGTGGCATTTTTCACAGAACTAGAACAAAAAATTTCACAATTCATATGGAAACACAAGTGACCCCTGAATAGCCAAAGCAGTCTTGAGAAAGAAGAATGGAACTGGAGGAATCAACCTGCCTGACTTCAGATTATACTACAAAGCTACAGTCATCAAGACAGTATGGAACTGGCACAAAAGAAAGAAATATAGACCAATGGAACAAGACAGAAAGCCCAGAAATAAATCCATGCATCTATGGGTACCTTATTTTTGACAAAGGAGGCAGAAATGGGACAAAGACAGCCTCTTCAATAAATGGTGCTGGGAAAACTGGACAGCCACATGTAAAAGAATGAAATTAAAACACTTCCTAACACCATACATAAAGATAAACACAAAATGGATTAAACACCTAAATGTAAGACCAGAAACTAGGAAACTCTTAGAAGAAAACAGAGGCATAACACTTGATGACAAGTATTTGATAAAAAAGCAAGATCCTCTATCATCCACCTCTTAAGAGTAATGGAAATAAAAACAGAAGTAAACAAGTGGGACTTGATTAAACTTAAAAAGATTTTGCACAGCAAAGGAAACTATAAGCAAGGTGAAAAGACAACCCTCAGAATGGGAGAAAATAATAGCAAATGAAACAACTGACAAAGGATTAATTTCCAAAATATACAAGCAGCTCATACAACTCAATGCCAGAACAAACAAAAAACCCAACCAAAAACATTTTTCCAAATAAGACATTACAGATGGCTAAAATACACATGAAAAGATGCTCAACATCACTCATTATTAGAGAAATGCAAATCACAACTACAATGAGATATCACCTCACACCGTTCAGAATGGCCATCATCAGAAAGTCTACAAACAATAAATGCTGGAGAGGGTGTGGAGAAACGTGAATGCTTTTGCACTGTTGCTGGGAATGTAAACTGATACAGCCACTATGGAAGACGGTATCAAGATTCCTTAAAAACTAGGAATAAAACCAACATGTGACCCAGCAATCCCACTCCTAGGTATATACCCTGAGGAAACCAGGGTTGAAAAGACACGTGTATCCCATTGTTCATTGTGGCACTATTTACAATAGCTAGAACATAGAAGCAACCTAGATGTCCACTGACAGATAAAGAAGTTGTGGTACATACGCACAATGGAATATTACTCAGCCATAAAAAGGAACGCAATTGAGTCAGTTCTGATGAGGTGGATGAACCTAGAACCTATTCTACAAAGTGAAGTGAGTCGAAAAAGAAAGATGAATATTGTATTCTAACGCATATATATGAAATCTAGAAAAATGGTACTGAAGAATATATTTACAAGGCAGCAATGGAGAAATGACCCAGATAGTCACGATGGTATGATCACTCACCTAGAGCCAGACATCCTGGAATGGGAACTCAAGTGGGCCTTAGGAAGCATCACTACGAACAAAGCTAGTGGAGGTGATGGAACTCCAGTTGAGCTATTTCAAATCCTAAAAGATGACGCTGTTAAAGTGTTGCCTCGATATGGCAGCAAATTTGGAAAACTCAGCAGTGGCCACAGGACTGGAAAAGGTCTGTTTTCATTCCAATCCCAAAGAAGGCAATGCCAAAGAATGCTCAAACTATTGCACAACTGTACTCATCTCACACGCTAGTAAAGTAAAGCTCAAAATTCTCCAAGCCAGGCTTCAACAGTACGCGAACCTTGAACTTCCAGATGTTCAAGCTGGTTTTAGAAAAGGCAGAGGAACCAGAGATCAAATTGCCAACATCTGATGGATCATTGAAAAAGCAAGAGAGTTCCAGAAAAACATCTATTTCTGCTTTATTGACTATGTCAAAGCCTTTGACTGTGTGGATCACAATAAACTGTGGAAAATTCTGAAAGAGATGGGCATGCCAGACCACCTGACCTGCCTCTTGAGAAACCTGTATGCAGGTCAGGAAGCAACAGTTAGAACTGGACATGGAACAACAGACTGGTTCCAAATAGGAAAAGGGGTACGTCAAGGCTGTATATTGTCACCCTGCTTACTTAACTTATATGCAGAGTACATCATGAGAAACGCTAGGCTGGATGAAGCATAAGCTGGAATCACGATTGCCAGGAGAAATATCAATAACCTCAGATATGCAGAGACACCACCCTTATGGCAGAAAGTGAAGAAGAACTAAAGAGCCTCTTGATGAAAGTGAGAGGAGAGTGAAAAAGTTGGCTTAAAGCTCAACATTCAGAAAACTAAGATCATGGCATCCGGTCCCATCACTTCATGGCAGATAGATGGGGAAACAGTGGAAACAGTGGCTGACTTTAATTTTGGGGGCTCCAAAATCATTGCAGATGGTGATTGCAGCCATGAAATTAAAAGACACTTACTCCTTGGAAGGAAAGTTATGACCAACCTAGACAGCATATTAAAAGCAGAGACATTACTTTGTCAACAAAGGTCCGTTTAGTCAAGGCTATAGTTTTTCCAGTGGTCATGTACGGATGTGAGAGTTGGACTATAAGGAAAGCTGAGTGCAGAAGAATTGATGCTTTTGAACTGTGGTGTTGGAGAAGACTCTTGAGAGTCCCTTGGACTGCAAGGAGATCCTAGCAGTCCATCCTAAAGGAGATCAATCCCGGGTGTTCATTGGACAGATTGGTGTTGAAGCTGAAACTCCAATACTTTGGCCATCTGATGTGAAGAGCTGACTCATTTGAAAAGACCCTGATGTTGGGAAGGATTAAAGGCAGGAGGAGTAAGGGACGACAGAGGATGAGATAGTTAGATGGCATCACCGACTCAATGGACATGAGTTTGGATAAACTCCGGGAGCTGGTGATGGACAGGGAGGCCTGGCATGCTGTGGTTCATGGGATCACAAAGAGGCGGAGACAACTGAGCAAC
Organism: Cervus canadensis; assembly: GCF_019320065.1. Classification (NCBI taxonomy): domain Eukaryota; kingdom Metazoa; phylum Chordata; class Mammalia; order Artiodactyla; family Cervidae; genus Cervus; species Cervus canadensis. Next base: position 134,679 of record NC_057395.1, on the reverse strand, counting down.
TGAACTGAAGAATGGAGATACAGACATAGAGAATAGACTAATGGATATGGGGAGAGGAGAGGAGAGGGTGAGACATAAGGAAACAGTAACATGGAAACTTAATTACCATATGTAAAGTTGATAGCCAATAAGAATTTGCTGTACGGCTTAGGAAACTCAAACAGGGGCTCTGTATCAATGTAGAGGGGTGAGATGAGGTGGGAGATGGGAAAGAGGTTCAAAAGGGAGGGGATATATGTATACCTGTGGTTGATTCATGTTGAGGTTTGACATAAAACAACAAAATTCTGTAAAGCAATTATTCTTCAATAAAAAATAAGTTTAAAAAGTCCAAATTGGAAAGGAAGTAAAACTGTGATTGTTTGAAGGTGACATGGTGACACGGTACTATACACAGAAAATCCTAACCATGCCACCAGAAAACTACTAGAGCTCATTAATGAATCTCATAAAGTTGGAGGATACAAAACTAATATAGAGAAATCTGTTGCATTTCTATATGCTAACAATGAACTATCAAAAAGAGAAATTAAGTAAATAATCTAATTTACCATCATGTCAAAAAGAATAAAATACCTAGGAATAAACCTACATAAGGAGGCAAAGGAACTTCACTAGTAAAACTATAAGACACTAATGAAATAAAGAAAAAGAGATGGAAAGATATATCATGTTCTTGGATTGGAAGAATTAATATTGTTAAAATGAACATACAATACAGGACAATCTACAGATTCCATGCAATCCCTATCAAAACAGCACTGCAGCCACTGTGGAAAACAGTATGGAAAGTTCCTAAAACATAAATACAGAACTTCCATATGACTCAATAATTCCACCCCTAGGTAGAGGTGATTTATAATTTTATAGATATATATGTGTGTGTGTTGCTTTATTCAATATTTAAATTGAAGTATATAGTTTTCTACTACTGATGTATACTATTATACACCAATTTTTAAAGTGGTATACTATTTAAAATTGATGTATACTATTATACAGTATATGTTATAGGTGTACCATACAGTAATTCACAATTTTTAAAGGTTATATTCCAATTATAATTATTATACAATATTGGCTTTATTTCTCATGTTGTACAGTGCATCCAATATTTTGTAATAACTGTAAATAGAATCTAACCTTTAAAATTGCATTAAAATTTTCTTATTTTTTAAAAAGTACCAGTGGAAACAGAAAAATGCTTAAATAAATAGATACTGCAAACTAGTAAATATAAGAAAAAAGCAGCAGACTCAGACACAGGGAACAAACTACTGGTTACCAGTGGGGAGAGGGAAGGGTGGAGGGGCAACATAAGATTAGTGGATTAATAGCTACTATTAGTCTTAATGACCTGGATAACCACAGTGGTGTGATTGCTCACTTAGAGCCAGACATCCTGGAGAGTGACATCAAGTGGGCCTGAAGAATCATTACTACGAACAAAGCTAGCGGAGGTGATGAAATTTCCAGCTGAGCTATTTTAAATCCTAAAAGATGATGCTGTTAAAGTGTTGACTCAATATGGCAGCAAATTTGGAAAACTCAGCAGTGGCCACAGGACTGAAAAAGGTTAGTTTTCATTCCAATCCCAAACAAGGGCAATGCCAAAGAATGTTCAAACTATTGCACAATTGCACTCATTTCACGTGCTAGCAAAGTAATGCTCAAAATCCTTCAAGCAAGGCTTCAATAGTATGTGAACTAAGAACTTCCAGATGTACACACTGGATTTAGAAAAGGCAGAGAAACCAAATCAAATTGCCCACATCTGTTAGATCATAGAAAATGCAAGATAATTCCAGAAAAATATCTACTTCTGCTTCACTGACTGCTAAATAAAGACTTTGACTGTGTGGATCACAACAAACTGTGGAAAATTCTGAAAGAGATGGGAATACCAGATCACCCGATCTGCCTCCTGAGAAACTTGTATGCAGGTCAAGAGGCAACAGTTAGAACTGGACATGGAACAATGGACTGGTTCCAGATTGGGAAAGGAGTATGTCAAGGGTGTATATTGTCACCTCGCTTATTTAACTTATATGCAGAGTACATCATGAGAAATGCCAGGCTGACTGAAGCTCAAGCTGGAATCAAGATTGCGCGGAGAAATAGCCATAACCTCAAATATGCAGATGACACCACCCTTATGGCAGAAAGCAAGAGGAACTAAAGAGCCTCATGATGAAAGTGAAAGAGGAGAGTGAAAAAGCTGGCTTAAAACTCAACATTCAAAAAACGAAGATCATGGCATCTGGTCCCAACACTTCATGGCAAATAGATGGGGGCAAAATGTAACCATGACAGACTTTTTTTGGATTCCAAAATCACTGTGGATGATGACTATGTCATGAAATTAAAAGACGGTTGCCTCTTGGAAGAAAAGCTATGACAAACCTAGACAGTGTATTCAAAAACAGAGACATCACTTTGCCAACAAGGGTCCATATTGTCAAAGCTAATGTTTTTCTAGAAGTCATGTACAGATGTGAGAGCTGGACTGTAAAGGCTGAACGCTGAAGAATTGATGCTTTGTGATACTGAAGAAGACTGTTAAAAGAGTTCCTTGGACAGCAAAAAGATCAAACCAGTCAATCTGAAAGGAAATCAACCCTGAATATTCATTGGAAAGACTAATACTGAAGCTGAAGCTCCATTACTTTGGACACCTGATATGAAAAGCCTACTCATTAGAAAAGACCCTGATGCTGGGAAAGATCGAAGGCAGGAGGTGAAGGGAATGATAGAGGATGAGATGATTGGACGGCACTACCAACTCAAAGGACATGAGTTTGAGCAAGCTCTGGGAGATGGTGAAGGACAGGGAAGCCTGGTGTGCTGCAGTCCATGGGGTCGCAGAGAGTCAGACATGACTGAGTGACTGAACAACAACAATATACCTATCAATAATCGCTTTAAATAAATTAAATTCTCCAATCAAAAAACAGAGTAACTGAATAGATTAAAATAAACACACACACACCCCTACATGCTGCCTACAAGAGACCCACTTCAAATCCAAAGACACAGACTGAAGGTGAAGGGATCCAAAAAGATAATCCATGCAAGTGGAAACCAAAAAAAAGGTAGAGTAGCTGTACTTCTATCAGACAAATAAAATTTGAAACAGAAACCATAATAAGTGACAAAGAATGGTATTACATAAAGATAAAAGGATCAATTCAACCACAGGATGGAACATTGTGCACTCAATATAGGAGCAATAAATATACAAACCAACTGTTAACTGACCTAAAGGAAGAAATATATAGCAATAAAGTAGGGGGCTTTAATACCCCCACTTACATCAACAAATAGAGCATCCAAACTGAAAATCAATAAGAAACCATTGTCAGTAATTCCCTTGTGGTCCAGTGGTTAGGACTCCATGCTTTCACTGCCAAGAGTGTAGGTTCAATCCTTGGCTAGGGAACTAAGATCCCACTAACCGTGTGGTGTGGCCAAAAACAATAACAAAATCAAACAAAAAACATAAGAAAGTATCATATTTAAATGACATATTTGATCATATTAACTTGACAAATATATATAAACAGATAGAACATTCCATCCAAAATAAACAGGATACAGATTTTTCTCAAGTGCACACGGAACATTCTCCAGAATAGATTATATGTTAGGCCACAAGACAAGTTTTAACAGATTTAGGATTAGATTAAAATCATATTAACTATCTTTTCTGACCACAATATTATGAAAGTAGTAATCAATTACAAGAAGAAAACTGGAAAATTTACAAATATGTGGAGATTATACAACATGCTACTGAACAACCAATGGATCAAGAAAGAAATCAAAACCAAAATTAAAATAGTACCTTGAGACAAAAGAAAATGGATATACCACATACTGAAATTTATGGGATGCAGTGAAAGCTATTTCACAAGGAAAGTTCATAGTAATAAATGCCTACTTTACAAATAAGAAAAGTCTCAAACCAGTAACAAATTTATACTCCAAGGAATTAGAAAAAGAAGAACAAAGTCCAAGTTTAGTAGAAGAAAGGAAATCATAAAGAATTACAGCAGAAATAAGTGAAATGGAGGCTAACAAGACGTCAAACAAATAAAAAAAAAAAAACAATAAAACCAAGAAGTGGCTCTTTGAAAAGATAAACAAAACTGACAATTAGCTGACAAATAAATAAAAGAAGAAATATGACATCTGATATCACAGAGATAGAAGGATCAGAAGTGACTAGTATGACAATTATACAGCAATAGTATTAACAATTAAGAATAAATTAATCAATAACTACAACATACAATCTTCTAAGACTGAATCATGAGGGAAACAAAAATTGAACACACTCATTACTACTATTAAGGATATTGAATCTGTAATTTTAAAACTCCTTATGGACAAAAGTACAGGACCAGGACACTTCCCGCTGAGTTCCACCAAATATTCACAGAAGAATTAATACCAATTCTTCTGAAACTCTTTCAAACAATAGAACAGAAGGCAGTATTTCCAAACTCATTTTACAATACCAGCATTATTCAGATACTAAAACCAAAGACACTACAATAAAAGAAAATTACAAATATCCCTGATAACAAAGATGCAAAAATAACAAAATTTAGCAAACCGATTTTAACAATCTATTAAAAGGATCATACAACATGAGCAAGAGGAATTTCTACCAGGGGTGCAGAAATGATTCAGTATCTAGAAATTAGTCAATGAGGTATACCACATTAACAAAATGAATAATTTGGAAGATCATCTCAGTAACTGTAAAAAAAAAAAAACCTGAAAGCATTTCACAAAATCCAACATTTATGATGAAAGCTCTCAACTAAGTGGGTACAGAGGGAAAGAAAATACTCAACATAAAACTGGCCATGTATGATAAACCCATAGATAACATCCCACTCAAAAGTGAAAAGCTGAAAGCAATTTCTCTAAGATCAGGAATAAGAAAAGGATGCCCATTCTTGCTGCTTTTATCCAACATATTAATGGAATTCCTAGACAGAGCAATTTGGCAAAAAACAAACAAAAGGTGTCTCCATTGGAAAAAAGGAAATAAATCTGTCACCATATTCAGATGGCATGATAGAGAAAACCCTAAAGACTACCCCAAAACTGTTAGAGTAAATAAAGTTGCAGGATATACAACTGATGAATAGCAATCTATTCTATTTTTACATAGTAAAAATGAACTATCTAAAAGAGAAGTCAAGAAAACAATCCCATTTGCAATTGCATCAAAAAGAATAAAATAACTAGGAATAAATTTAACCAAGGAGGTGAAAGACTTATACACCAAAAACTATATGATACCGATGGAAGAAGACATAAATAAGTGGAAAGATAGTCTATGCTCATGGATTGGAAGAATTAACACTGTTAAAATGTCCATACTATACAAAACAATCTATAGAATCCAAGCAATCTATCAAAATTCCAATGACATTTTTCACAGAAATAGAAGAAATAATTCTCAAATTTGTATGGGACCACAAAAGACCCTGAATAGTCAGAGGAATTTTGAGAAAGAATAACAAAGCTGGAGGCATCATGTGCCCAATTTCATATTATAGTTGTCATATTCTATGGCAATCAAATTAGTCTGAGATGTGGGGAGGAAAACAAACATGTGGATTAATGGAACCGAGTAGAGAACCCAGAAGTAAACACACATACACACAGTCAATCAATTTATGATGAAGGAGCCTCGAATATACAACAAAGACAATCTCTTCAATAAATGGTGTTGGGAAACTGGAAAATCACATGCAAAGAATGAAACTAAACCATTTTCTTACACAATACACAAAAATTAACTTCAAATGAATTAAACACTTCAATGTAAGACATGAAACTATAAAACTTCTAAAAGAAACATAAGACAATAAGCTAAACATAGGTCTTATTGAATTTGAGTGTTTGACATCAACAGCAAAAATAATTACATTAAACTAAAAAGCTTCTGCACATCAAAGGAAACCATCAACATAATGAAATGGCACCCTACTAAATGGGAGAAAACATCTAAAAATCACTTATCTAATAAAGGGTTAATATCCAAAAATACATAAAGAATTCATACAACTCAATTGCAACACAAACAAAAAAACTGAATCAACCTGAGTAAAAAATGAACAGATGATCTGAATAGACATTCTATGAAAGAAAACATACAGGTGGCCAACAGATACATGAAAAGATGCTCAACATCACTAATCATCAGAGAAATATAAATCAAAACCAAAACAAGATATTACTGCACACCTGTCAGAACTGTTATTAACTAAAAAACAAGAAATAACAAGTATTAGCAAGAATGTAGATAAAAGGGAACCCTTGCACACTGTTGATGAGAATGTAAATTGGTGAAGCCATTATGGAAGAGTATGGCGATTCCTCAAAAAATCTAAAACTAGACCTACCAGATGATCCAGGCAACACCCACTTCTAGATCTTTTTCCAAAATAAATGATAATACTAACTAGAGAAGATATATGTACCCTATGTTCTCTGCAGCATTATTTATTTACATTAGTGAAGATGTGGAAACAGTCTGTACATCCATTGATGGGTGAATGGATAAAGAAAACATCATATATGTACATAAAGTCCCTGGTGTCTCAGACAGTAAAGAATCTGCCTGCAATGTGGGAGACCTGGGTTCAACTCCTAGGTTGGAAAGATCCCCTCGAGAAGGGAATGGCAATTCACTCCAGTATTCTTGCCGGGAAAACTCCATAGACAGAGGAGCCCGGCAGGCTACAGTCCATGAGGTTGCAAAGAGTCAGACATGACTGAGCAACTAACACACACAAACACACACACACATACATACAATAGAATATTATTCAGACATGAAAAATAATGAAACTTTGCCATTTGTGACAACAAGGATGGATCTTGAGAGCACTGTGCTAAGTCAAATAAGTCAGACAGGAAAAGACAAATACCATACAATCTCACTTATATGTGGAATCTAAAACAAAATGAAAACTAAGCTCATAGATACAGAGAACAGACTGGTAGTTGCCAGAGGCATGGATTTGGGGGTGGCCAAAATGGGTGAAAAAGTTGGCTTAAAGCTTAACATTCAGAAAAGTAAGATCACAGCATCTGGTCCCATCACCTCATGGGAAATAGATGGGGAAACAGTGGAAACAGTGTCAGACTTTATTTTTTTGGGTTCCAAAATCACTGCAGATGGTGACTGCACCCATGAAATTAAAAGACACTTACTCCTTGGAAGGAAAGTTATGACCAACCTAGGTAGCATATTAAAAAGCAGAGACATTACTTTGCCAACAAAGGTCCGTCTGGTCAGGCTATGGTTTTTCCAGTGGTCATGTACGGATGTGAGAGTTGGACTGTGAAGAAAGCTGAGTGCCGAGAAATTGATGCTTTTGAAGTGTGGTGTTGGAGAAGACTCTTGAGAGTCCGTTGGACTGCAAGGAGATCCAGCCAGTCCATCCTAAAGGAGATCAGTCCTGGGTGTTCATTGGAAGGACTGATGTTGAAGCTGAAACTCCAATACTTTGGCCACCTCATGCGAAGAGTTGACTCATTGGAAAAGACCCTGATGCTGGGAGGGATTGGGGGCAAGAGGAGAAGGGGACGACAGAGGATGAGATGGCTGGATGGCATCACCGACTCGATGGGCATGAGTTTGAGTAAACTCCGGGAGATGGTGATGGACAGGGAGGCCTGGCGTGCTGCGATTCATGGGGTCGCAAAGAGGCGGACATGACTGAGCGACTGAACTGAACTGAACATGGGTGACAGGAGTCAAAAGGTACAAACTTCTACTTTAAACAATTCCAAATGGTGTAAAGTACAGCACAGTGACCACAGCTAATAATACTGCATTGCATAGTTGAAAGTTGCTACTACAGCAAATCTTAAAAGTTCTTGTCACAAGAAAAAAATTCTGTAATTATGTACAATGTTATTAACTAGACTTATTGTGGTGATTCAGTCACAGTATATACAAAATACTAACTCATTAATTTTCAATACCTGAAAATATATCAATTATATCTCAATAAAAATTTTTAAATATAAAACATAATTTTATATCTGACAAGTCTACCGTATCAACTATCCTGATGAAAAATGCAAATATTTGGATTACCAAATACCCACAAAAATCAATACGCATTTAATTTAGATTTGAATTTAAGATGTTAATGAACTGACACATTCAAAAGGAACAATTAGAATTGTAAAAAAAAAAAACCATAGAAAAACTTAAAAAATAATATACAAATGAAGTTAATATATTAAAAGGATACATTTCTTACTGCACATATTACTGTTTCTATTTTGGTTATTTCCTTACCTGTGGATGTGTAATTTTATCATTTGTTTTTTGTCCACCTGCATCTCCCACTACTGCTTTTCTTGTTTCATTTTCCAATGGTATATATTTTGAATCTTCACCTTTAACTTTTAATTTACCAGTACCCATTTCTGTGGTTGTCTTGGTCTTTGCCTCACTTTTAAGTAACTCCTTTTCTTGATTTAGGAAATAGGCAAGTTGCTGCTTAGCTCTTTCAGCTTCCTGTTTTTAAAAGAGTAACTGTCAAGTATCATTTCTGTGACATTTTCCTGCCAATATTATAATTTTCAGAAATCTTCATATATTCATGTCCACACTAATTCTCAATTTTACTTTTACAGAGTAAAAGAAAGCTAAATTAAACCACTGGTATAATACATAGTTTAACAGATCCATAATTAAAATTAAAAACTATGAAGGAATCTCTTCTACTTAAACAGCTATTTTTATACCCAAGAGGTTCTCCTGCCCACTGTTTAAGGTTCTAGTTATAATACAGGCACAATAAAAGTTAATAAAATGCATACATTATAGGTGATAGAATGTACCCAAGATAATTAAGATCTATAATATAAAATAGTAAATATGAGAAATAATTTATTTCTTCTAGAATTAAATCTTTCTTTAAAAGTCACTTTTAATAAATTTTATTTCATAAAATTACTTGTATAAAAGAATATATAAATCAATAAAAAAAGTTCACAATCTCCCCACAAACAGAAAATGTACTGTTGACACATATACTTTTTATATCTAAATATGCTAGTGCATATGTATATATGAATTTTTAATTTTTATCCAGATTGGATCATACTATACACACACACATATATGCGCTTTTCATTAAATTCTGTCACAGTATGTTCTCATTGGAGAAGGCAATGGCAACCCACTCCAGTTTTCTTGCCTGGAGAATCCCATGGACAGAGGAGCCTGGCGGGCTATAGTCCACGGGGTTGCAAGAATCAGATGTGACTTAGCGGCTAAAGAGAGAGAGAGATTCCCATGATGATAAATATGCATCCAAATTAGAACAGCTAACAGAAAGAAAGTCGCTCAGTTCTGTTTTACTCTGTGACCCCATGGACTATACAGTCCATGGAATTCTTCAGGGTGGAATACTGGAGTGGGTAGCCTTTCCCATCTCCAGGGGATCTTCCCAACCCAGGGATTGAATCCTGGTCTCCCACAGTGCAGGTGAATTCTTTACCAGCTGAACTACCAGGGAAGCCCTAGGTAATAAGTAAATTTTAATAATATATCTTAACTAATTTAGCAAATTGCTTATCAGTGAACACACTGGTAATTTAAAAACTTTTGCTATTAAAAATTTCCTATTCTACATACTTGTACAAACTTTGTACACCTTTTTATTATTTACAATAAATTTTTAGAAGTGGAATGGTTCACTGTAAAGACTCTGTTTTTCCAAGACTTTTGCTATATATTTTCTTCCAGAGAAGTATCAATCCATACTGACAATAGAAGTATATGAAAGACCTCCTCATCTCAACATAAGTCCACAAATATTAAATATATCTGTTCCTTCAATTTTTTAAAAAAAATAGTAGGTAAAATATATCTGTATTGCTGCTATTTTAATGTTTTTTATTACTGAGTCTTAGTTGCAGCACACAGGATCTTCATTGCCCTGTGCAGGATCTTTGAAGCATGTGGGCTCTTAGTTGCAGCCTGCAGGATCTAGTTCCCTAACCAGGGATTGAACCCAGGCCCCCTGCACTGGAAGCATGGAGGCTTAACCACTGAACCACCCTCTTGCTGTTATTTTTAAATTGCATTTACTTGGTAATTCGTACAGCTGAATATATTTGTATGTTTACTGGCAATGCATGTTTCTCAATTGACTTGCCTATGTCCTTTGTCTATTGAGGAGGAAGACTATCCATATTTTCTGTAGATACATAAAAGACCTTGATATGGAACATTTTATAAAGATCTTCCATTTATCTTTATATCTTACAACATTTTAACCATAAAAAGTTTTATTTTATATATTTATAGCCAAATATATACACATATTCTTTTGGTATAATGCTTAGAAAGCCCTGCTTTAGCCAAGACATGTAATTGTTATTCAGTGCTTCTTCCAATTTATACATAGTTCACTTATTATGCCTAGATCTTAAATCAATTTTTAATTTGTTTCAGTATATTAAATCAACTAGAAATCACAAGTTTTTCATAGTAGTTTACTTTTGTGACTTTTATCCTTTTATAAAAATTTTAATAAGCAAAACAACAAAATACAAAATTATCATATTCATTCGAATCTGTTTCTGGACTTTTCATTCAGTACCAAATCTAGAACCACACTGCTTTAGTAATATATTTTTATGTCTTATATTAATTTTTGATGAGAAAATCATAATTGTTCTTCTGTAAAATAACCAGTTTCTTATCTCAATATATCTTATAATTCTGCTAAGCTCAAAAAGACTCCACCTATATCTAGAAATAAATTACTTTAAGTGTGTATATCAGTTCTCTCTCTAGCTTACTATTTTGGAGAAAATAAACATCAAATTTTATCAATATATTTCTACTACATTAAATGGAAATACTATAAGCTGGCAAAACAATACAATATATAGATTCTTGGTTTACAAATTAAAAATTATTCATTTAAAAAGTTGTTTAAGGATATTTTCTTCAATTTTTCACAATACGAAGGAACATGACATCTTTTACCTGTAAAGCTTGTTTCAGTTGTTCCCGAAGAACTTTGTTCTCAATTTCCAGAGCATGTGCTACTTTCTAGGATGTAATATGGGGTGGGGGAGAAAAGTATTCATTTGTTTTTTTTAACTAATTTATTGTCATAATTATTATCTTTCTAAAACCCATAGATAGCCAAGATGATGACTTGAGCACACACATTTACTACATACTTCTTAGGCACAATGACAGATAACTTACAGCTCAGCTGGTGAACAATCTGCCTGCAATGCAGCAGACCCCGGTTCAATTCCTAGGTTGGGAAGATCTGGAGAAGGGCTAGGCTACCCTCCAGTATTCTTGGGCTTTCTTGGTGGCTCAGCTGATAAAAGAATCCGCCTGCAATGTGGGAGACCTGGGCTCAAATCCCTGGCCCTGGGATGGGAAGATACCCTGGAGGAGGGAATGGCTACCCACTCCAGTATTCTGGCCTGGAGAATTCCATAGACTGTTTAGTCCATGGGGGTCACAAAGAGTTGGACAGCGACTTTCACTGTCACTTTCCTAAGAATATAGCAGAATCCAGAGCTCCAGCAACATGACATTCCCAACGTCCAAGGTACAATTAAGAGTAATTCGAATTTGAAGAAACAGGAAAATGAGACTTACTCTTAAAAGAAAATCTACAGGAAAGGTGATTGAAGATGGGGCATAGCAAGAACCTCCTCCCATGGATCAACAAATATACACCTGCAAAGAGATTAACTCCCTGTGAAAAGAACCTTAGAACTAGTCAAACATGCTCCACAACAAAGAATAAAAAGGACTACATCAAGACAGGTAGTAAAGGAAAAGAAACACTCTCACTAAAAACCATACCCCCAGCATGATGGCACACAACAGAGAGAGATCTCACCAGACAGGCACTTTTGCCAGGGGAGCAAAGGGCTGGTGCCCACGTCAGGAACCCTGGCTCCTGGATCTACACCAGAGAGAGGAAGCCCTGAAATGCCTGGCTTTGAAAAGCAATAGGGCTGACATCCAGTGGTCCCAAAGTGCTACAGAAAACTCAGACTCCCTCTTAAACATGGGCTTACATGTGCTCAATTAAACTATGACAAAAGAAGCAAGAATATACAATGAGGAAAAAAGAGCCTATTCAGTAACTGGTATTTGGAATACTGGAATACAGTGGAACTGGACTACCTTTTACATCATATACAAAAATAATCTCAAATAAGTTAAAGGCTTAAATATAAGACCTGAAACCATGAAACATCTTGAAGAAAACACAGGCAGTTAGCTCTCTGAAATAGGTCTTAGCCATATTTTTTGTAAATGACTCCTCAACAAAAGGAAACAAAAGTAAAAATAAATGGAACTACATCAAACTAAAAAGTTTTCATGTCAAAGTATCAGCAAAACAATACAGTTATCTAGTAAATGGGAGACGATATCTGCAAATGATATATCCAATAAGGGATAAATATCCAAAATATAAAAGGAATTATACTAGTCAACATCAAAAGATCAAACCTAGAGGGGCGGGATGGGGAGGGAGACGGGAGGGAGGTTCAATAGGGAGGGGATATATGTGTATTTATGACGATTCATGTTGAGATTTGACAGAAAACAACAAAATTCTGTAAAGCAATTATCCTTCAGTTAAAAAATAAATGAATTAAAAAAAAAAAAACTGAGCAGAGTACCTAAACAGACATTCTTCCAAAGGAGACAGACAGACAACCAATACATAAAAAGATACTCAATATCACTAATAATCTGGGAAATATAAACCAAAACCACAGTGAGATACTCCCTTTTCCTGGTCAGAATCATGAGTATCAAAAAGAAAAGAAATAACAAGGGGAAGGATATGAGGAAAAGTGAATCTAAATACACTGTTGGTGGGAATGTAAATTGGTACAGCCATTGTGGAAAGTAGAATCGAGATTCCTCAAAAAATTAAAAATAGAATGGCCATATGATCCAGTAATTTCACTTCTAGGTACTTACCACCTCCCCCCAAAAGCCACTAATTCAATAATATATGCACCTCTATGTTCACTGCAATCCCTGATATTTTGTTAAAGCAGTCTGAAGGGATTAAGACATGGCCCAAATAAACTAAAATGCCAGTTTAAAGACTTAATAACATGATGGAATTATAATTTTTTTAAATACACAAAATGCTGTTCTATATAAAATCACCAGACAGATTTCTAAAATGGCCTCCAGGATCTCCATCCCTAAGGTTATGCTCTGTATAATCCACTCCTTTTGAGTGTGGATACCACCAAAGACTTGCTTTTAGCCAACAGATAATGCACAGTGATGAGATGCCACTTTATTAGACTGCACTATACAGTCTAATATACAGTTGACCTTTCAACAAGATGGGTTTGAACCACATGAGTCCACTTATACAAGATATTTTTCAATGAATATAGTACCCATATTTTCACTTTACAGATGTTTAACTAAATGTGGGGGAAGTTTATGTCTGGTTAGAGATCACAATATGTGGAATCAAAAGAACTAGGATTTGAGTCCTGATTCTATCCAAGTCATTTTACCTTTGTGCCTTTTGGTGAGTCATTTATCAATTCTTTTGTTTCTGAGGCAGAGATAGCAGTATGCAAATTTTCAACTGTGAGGGAGTGGGTGGTATCCCTAACCCCCATGTTGTTCAAGGATCAATTATATAGCTACCGTGAAAAGGTATCATTCACGATCATGTTATTCATGTTATATTACATAAGACTCTCTTAGCAAAAAAAGAAGAAAGAGGGAAAGAGACTCAGCTGGGCTTTAAGAAGATATAAGATGCTATAATATAAACTGTTTGTGGAGAAGGCCACTGGCTAAGTGCCCCAGTCTGACAACTACAAAGAACTTAAGTTTGCCACTTCCACTTGAGCTTGGAAGAGGACCCCCAAGTGACCACAAAAAAAAAAAAAAAGCCTAGCCAACACCATGATTGCAGTTTGGTGAGTCCTTGAGCACAGGATACAGCTAAGCTATGGTCAAACTTCTAAGCCATTCAAACCATGAAAACAATTTAATTATTTTAAGCTGCAAAATGTGAGGTAACTTGTTATGCAGGAATAGAAAACTAATACCATAAAGTTGTTCCTTTTATATTCAGTATCTCAAGAAGTACTCTCATTTTCTTCCCAAATTTATGTTATTTGATTCTTGAAACATGCAGGTATATACTTGTGGGACACTTAAGTCCAGTCACTCACTGGAAGAGAGTGACCAAATGGGTGACATGATGCTCTGATGGTTAAGAAGTTTTAACTTTCAGCAAAAGATAGTTTATCAAAGAGAAGATAAAATAAAGGGTTACTTGTATTCTTTTCAGAATACACATGGATCACATGAAAAAGAGTGAGCTATACTAACAATCTCCGAAATATTTTTCTATTCACCTCTTGCATCTCACACCTTTCTGAGATAGATGGGACAGCTATTATTTTACCCATTTTAGTGATGAAAGACAAAGTTCAAGTAGGTTAAAGGGACTTGTCCAATGTCACTTAACTAGTAAGTCTGTTCTGACTCATAATATGTGTTCTTTCCTCTGTGACATTGCCTATAATTGAGTGAATAACAGTCATTTTCATAACCTTGACAGTAAACATATCTGAATTCACCATTTGATTTTCTAAAACTTGCTGAAAAAAGTCAACCAACAGTAAAGAAGCATTATAAGAAGAAATTTAGTACACATGCACATACACAAACGCACATACACCTGTATTCACATACATATGTTGTCTATATAAACAGTTATCAGAGCATTATTAATCAAATTTAGATGCACAGGGAGAGATTCTGTGTTACCTGGACTTGAGGCACATTTTCTTTTACTTTAAGCTCTTTCCCTACAGACTTCTTCCTGAAAAAGAAATATTTTTAAATATATCATAATGTTTTATGATATCTGATGACTATGCTTTCTTGATGAGTACTTAAATCATTTTAAAGAAAAGAAATTTTGAGAGGTGCACTCAAGACGATGGAGTAGGAACACTGTGAACCTAACCTCCTCCCAGAGGCACATCAATTAGAACTATTTACAGAGCAACTATTGATGAGAATGACATGAAGACCAGCAGAGAAGATTTTCCACCAACAAAGATATAATGAAGTTAATTACTATAATGAGATGAATATGAAGGGCAAAGACAGTATAGTGAAGAACCACACTCCTGAGTAGATGACCCACAAATGGCAGCATAATCACAATTGCAGTGGTTCTCCCCCAAGGAATGAGGGGTCTGGGTTCCACATCAGGCTCCCTACCCCATGGGTGCTATACTGAGAAGACAACTCCCAAGAATATCTGGCTGTGAAGGACAATAGAGCTTGCATATTGGAGAGCAAGAGGGCTGAATCTATGTAGGAAATACAGAGCCTACTCTTACAAGGAGCATACAAATCTCACATGCTCTTAGTCCCCAGTACAGGGGCAGTAATTTAAAAGAAGCCATGGGGCTTCCTTGGTGGTTCAGTGGTTAAGAACCTGCCTTCCAATGCAGGGGACACAGGTTCAATCCCTGGTCAGAGAACTAAGACCCCATATGCCATGGGGCAACTAAGCCTGCGTGCCACAACTACAGAGCCCAAGCACTACAACAAAGATCCCACAAGTTGCAACTAAGATCCAATGCAGTCAAAAATTAAATAAATAAATATTTTTTAAAAAATTAAAAGAAGCCAGGGTTGGACCCGGTTGATCTTGGAGAGCCTCCTAGAGAAGCAGGAGGCAGCTGAGACTTCCTCTGAGGACACAGAGGTGGTGGCAGCCATTTCTGTGAGCTCATTCCACCATGAGGACAAAGTGCTGGCAGAACCATTTTGGAGTCTTCCCTCTAGATTATTAGTAGTTAGTCTAATAGTCTAATTGGCTTATCCACTCACCAGCCAACTGACACTAATCCAAGACATCCCTGAACCCCAGCCTGGGTACCCAGCCCTGTCCACCAGAAGGCCAGCAGCCACTACACAAGGCATAGTCTAGCACCCTACCTCAGGAAACAAAAAATCTCAAATAAACAATCTCACCTTACACCTAAAGGAACTAGAAAAAGAACAAAGTCCAAAAATTAGTAGAAGAAAAGAAAAAGAAGTTGGAGCAGAAATAAATGAAATAAAGATTAAAAAAATTTTTTGAAGATCTATAAAACTAACAGTTGGTTTTGCAAAGTTAAACAAAATTGATAAAACTTTACCCAAACTAAAAGAAAAAAGAAAGAGGGGGCCCAAATAGAAAGTGAAAGAGAAGTTATAAAAAAATTAAAGAAGTTACAACACACACCACAGAAATACATAAGAGATTAGCATAATTATACACAATAAAATGGACAACTTAGGAAAAAATGGACAAATTCCTAGAAACAGACAATTTCCCAAGACTAAACCAGGAAGAAATAGAAAATACAAACAGCATGATTACCAGAAATGAAATTGAATCAGTAATCAAAAAACTCCCAATGAACGAAAGTCCACAATCAAATCACTTCATAGGTTAGTTTTACCAAACATTTAAGATATAATTAACACTTAGCCTTCCCAAACTATTCAAAAATTTAAAGAGAAAGGAACACTCTGAACTCATTATATGAGGCCAGCAAAACCCTGATATTAAAACTAGACAAAGATACTACAAAAAAGGAAAATTACAGATCAACATCACTGATAAATATAGATACAAAAATCTTCAACAAAATATTAGCAAACCAAATTCAACAATACACTAAAAGGATTACAGGACTTCCCTGGTGGCCCAGTAGTTGACAGTCTGCCTGCCAGGGCAGGTGACATGGATCTGATCCCTACTCCGGGAAGATCCCATATGCTGTGCAGCTACTAAGCCCATGCACCACAACTACTGAACCCATGCTTTAGAGTCTGTGTGCCACAAGAGAAGCCACTGCAATAAGAAGCCTGTGCACCACAACTAGAGAGCAGACACTGCTCAATGCAACCAGAGAAAGCCTGCAGGCAGAAATGAAGACCCAGTGCAGCCACAGATAATTTTTTTTTTAAAAAAAGGATCATACACCATGATCAAGTGGAATCCTAACCATTGTTGCAAGGATAATCTGACATCCAAAAGTCAATCAACATGATAAAGTACATTAACAACAAAGAATAAATATTATACTATCATCTCAATAGATGAAGAAAAACTTTTGACTAAGTTCAAAATCCATTTATGAGAAGAACTCTAAACAAAGTAGATACAGAGGGAATATACCTCAACATAATAAATGTCCTATATGACAAACCCAAAGCTAACAACATACTCTATGAGAAAAAACTGAAAACATTTCCTCTAACATCAAGAACAAGACAAGGATGCCTACCACTTTTATTCAGTATTTTCTAGCCACAGCAATCAGATAAGACAAAGCATAAAAGGAATCCAAATTGGAAAAGAAGAAAAAACTGTCACTGTTTCCACATGACATGATATTTTATTTAGAAAATCCTAAATATGCTATTAAAAAAACTATTAAAGTGAACTCAGTAATGTTAAAGGATACAAAATAAACATACAGAAATCTGATGTGTCTCATACACTAACAACAGACTATTAGAGAAATTAAGGCGATTCCCTTCACTGTTCATTTGAAACTACAACCACATTGTTAATTGTTAATTATACCCCAATGCAAAATAGAAAGTTAAAAAAAGAGAGAAATTAAGAAAACAATCCCAGTCACAATTGCATCAAAAAAGAATAAAGTACTTAGGAATAAATCTCAAGGAGGTACAAGACCTGTACCTTGATACCCATAAGAAAATGATAAAAGAATTAAAAATAACATAAGCAAGTGGAAAAATAGTTCATGTTCATGAATCAGAAGAATTAACACTGTTAAAATGACCATACTATTCAGAGAAATCTATCCATATAAAAATACTGCAGACATTTTTCACAGAACTAGAACAAATAATCCTAAAATTTCTACAGTAACACAAAAGATCACAAATAGCCAAAACAATCTTGAGAAAAAAGAACAGAACTGGTGGTTATCATGTACCCAGATTCCAAGATTTGGTAATATAGTTTGAAATCAGAGCACAAAAACAGACACACAATTCAATGAAACAGAATAGAAAGCCCAAAAATAAATTCATATGTATGTGGTCAATGAATCTAAGACAATGAAGGCAAAAATGTACAATGGGAAAAAAGCATCCTTTTCAGTAAACATTGCTGGGAAAACTAAACAGTTACATGTAAAAGAATGGACTACATTCTCACACCACATACAAAAATAAACTCAACAGTGTGGAGATTTCTTAAAAAACTGGAAATAGAACTGTCATATGACCCAGCAATCCCACTTCTGGGCATACACACTGAGGAAACCAGATCTGAAAGAGACACGTGCACCCCAATGTTCATCGCAGCACTGTTTATAATAGCCAGGACATGGAAGCAACCGAGATGTCCATCAGCAGACGAATGGATAAGGAAGCCGTGGCACATATACACCATGGAATATTACTCAGCCATTAAAAAGAATTCATTTGAACCAGTCCTAATGAGATGGATGAAACTGGAGCCCCTTATACAGAGTGAAGTAAGCCAGAAAGATAAAGAACATTACAGCATACTAACACATATATATGGAATTTAGAAAGATGGTAACGATAACCTTATATGCAAAACAGAAAAAGAGACACAGAAATACAAAACAGACTTTTGAACTCTGTGGGAGAATGTGAGGGTGGGATATTTCAAAAGAACAGCATGTATGTTATCTATGGTGAAACAGATCACCAGCCCAGGTGGGATGCATGAGACAAGTGCTCGGGCCTGGTGCACTGGGAAGACCCAGAGGAATCGGGTGGAGAGGGAGGTGGGAGGGGGGATCGGGATGGGGAATACGTGTAAATCTATTGCTGATTCATGTCAATCTATGACAAAACCCACTGAAAAAATAAATTAAAAAAAAAAAAAGACTTAAATATAAGACCTGAAACCGTAAAACTCCTAGAAGAAAATGTAAGTGGTACACTCTAACACTGATGTTAGCCATATTTTTGGCATATGTCTCCCCAGGCAAGAGAAACAAGAAAAAGTAAACAAATGGAACTACATCGAATTAAAAAGCTCTGCACAGCAATGGAAACTATGAATAGAATGAAAAGTCAGGTTACTATATAGAAAAAGAATTTCCAAATATATCTGATAAGGGTCAATATTCAAATACAAAAAACTCCCACAACTTAATATAAAAAAACCCCCAAACCTGATTTTAAAATGGCAGAGAATCTGAATAGACATTTTTCTAAACAAGGTATCTAGACAGCTGACAAAAGATGTTCAACATTACTAATCATCAGGGAAACACAAATTAAAATCTCAATGATATATCCTTACACCCATAAGAATGGCTATTACTGGCAAAAATGTAAAGAAAAGGGAACCCATAGTGCTTTGATGTGGGGAAAGTAAATTGGTGAAGTCACTATGAAAACCAGTGCAAGAGTTTTTCAAAAAATTAACACTACTACCACATGATCCAGAAAGTCTACTTCAAGTATTTTTCCAAAGAAAACAAAAATACTCTCCACAAAATGCCCCACGTTTATTGTAGCATTAATTACAATTGCCAAGTAATGAAAGCAAGTACTCAAGTACGCATCAACAGATGAATGGATACAGATATAGTGTATGTATGTGTGACATATACACACAAATACACACACACACATATGTATATGTGCTTAGTGACTCAGTCATGTCCAACTCTTTGTGACCCCATGGATTGTAGCCTGCCAGGCTCCTCTGTCAATGGGGATTCTCCAAATAAGAATACTGCAGTAGGCTGTCCAGGGGATCTTCCCAATCCAGGGACTGAACCCAGGTCTCCCACACTGCAGGCAGATTCTTTACCATCTGAGCCACCAGGGAAGCCCCATATATATATGTGTGTGTATCCATACATACATACATACACACACACACACACACACACATATATGACAGAAAATAACTCATCCATAAAAAAGAATGAAATCGTGCTATCTGTGACAAAATGGATGGACCTAGAGGGTATTAGGCTAAATGAAATAACTCAGGTAAAGAAAAATACTGTATGATTTCACTTATACATGGAATCTGAAAAACAAAACAAATGAACAAACACAGCAAAACAAGCAAACTCACAGATACAGAGAACTGGTCGTTACCAGAAGGGAGGAGGACAGAGGGATAATTAAAATAGGTAAGGAAAATTAAAAAGTACAAACTTCTAGTTATAAAATCAGTAAAAGTCACGGAGATATAATGTACAGAATAGGGAATATAGTCATTAATATCATAAGTAACTGTCTGACAGACAGGTGTGATTATTTTGAAACACATTAAAATATCAAATTACTATGCTGTATGGTGGTGGTGGTAGTTTAGTAGCTAAGTCATGACCGACTCTTGCAATCCCACGGACTGAAGCCCACCAGGCTCCTCTGTCCAAAGAATTCTCCAGGCAAGAGTACTGGAGTGGGTTGCCATTTCCTTCTCCAACTACACTGTATACCTGTAACTAATGTATCAATTGTACTTCTAGAACTAACACCCAAAAAAGATGTCCTTTTCATTATAGGGGACTGGAATGCAAAAGTAGGAAGTCAAGAAACACCTGGAGTAACAGGCAAATTTGGCCTTGGAGTACAGAATGAAGCAGGGCAAAGGCTAACAGAGTTCTGCCAAGAGAACACACAGGTCATAGCAAACACCCTCTTCTAACAACACAAAAGAAGGCTCAACACATGGACATCACCAGACGGTTGACACCAAAATCAGACTGATTATATTCTTTGCAGCCAAAGATGGAGACGCTCTATACAGTCAGCAAAAACAAGACCAGGAGCTGACTGTGGCTCGGATCATGAACTCCTTATTGCCAAATTCAGACTTAAATTGAAGAAAGTGGAGAAAACCACTAGACCATTCAGATATGACCTAAATCAAATGCATTATGACTATACAGCGGAAGTGAGAAATAGATTTAAGGGACTAGATCTGATAGACAGAGTGCCTGATGAACTATGGATGGAGGTTCATGACACTGTACAGGAGACAGGAATCAAGACCATCCCCAAGAAAAAGAAATGCAAAAAAGCAAAATGGCTGTCTGAGGAAGCCTTACAAACAGCTGAAAAAGACAGAAAGTGAAAAGCAAATGAGAAAAGGAAAGATACACCCATTTGAATGCAGAGTTCCAAAGAATAGCAAGGAGAGATAAGAAAGCCTCCCTCAGTGATCAACACAAAGAAATAGAGGAAAACAATAGAATGGGAAAGACTAGAGATCTCTTCAAGAAAATTAGAGATACCAAGGGAACATTTCATGCAAAGATGTGCTCAATAAAGGACAGAAACGATAAGGACCTAACAGAAGCAGAAGATATTAAGAAGAGGCGGCAAGAATATACAGAAAAACTGTACAAAAAAGATCTTCACAACCCAGATAATCATGATGGTGTGATCACTCACCTAGAGCCAGACATCCTGGCATATGAAGTCAAGTAGGCCTTAGGAAGCATCACTATGAACAAAGCTAGTGGAGGTGATGGATTTCCAGTTGAGCTATTTCAAACCCTGCAAGATGACGCTGTGAAAGTGCTGCACTCAATATGCCAGCAAATATGGAAACTCAGCAGTGGCCACAGGACTGGGAAATGTCAGTTTTCATTCCTGTCCCAAAGAAAGGCAATCCCAAAGAATGCTCAAACTATTGCACAACTGTACTCATCTCACACGCTAGTAAAGTAAAGCTCAAAATTCTCCAAGCCAGGCTTCAACAGTACGCGAACCTTGAACTTCCAGATGTTCAAGCTGGTTTTAGAAAAGGCAGAGGAACCAGAGATCAAATTGCCAACATCTGATGGATCATCAAAAAAGCAAGAGAGTTCCAAAAGGACATCTATTTCCGCTTTATTGACTATGCCAAAGCCTTTGACTGTGTGGATCACAATAAACTGTGGAAAATTCTGAAAGAGATGGGCATACCAGACCACCTGACCTGTATCTTGAGAAACCTGTATGCAGGTCAGGAAGCAACAGTTAGAACTGGACATGGAACAACAGACTGGTTCCAAATAGGAAAAGGAGCACGCCAAGGCTGTATATTGTCACTCTGCTTGTTTAACTTATATGCAGAGTACATCATGAGAAACACTGGGCTGGAGGAAGCACAAGCTGGAATCAAGATTGCCGGGAGAAATATCAATAACCTCAGATATGCAGATGACACCACCCTTATGGCAGAAAGTGAAGAAGAACTAAAGAGCTTCTTGATGAAAGTGAAAGAGGAGAGTGAAAAGTTGGCTTACAGCTCAACATTCAGAAAACTAAGATCATGGCATCTGGTCCCATCACTTCATGGCAGATAGATGGGGAAACAGTGGAAACAGTGGCTGACTATTTTTCTAGGCTCCAAAATCACTGCAGATGGTGATTGCAGCCATGAAATCAAAAGACTCTTACTCCTTGGAAGGAAAGTTATGACCAACCTAGACAGCATATTAAAAAGCAGAGACATTACTTTGTCAACAAAGGTCTGTTTAGTCAAGGCTATGGCTTTTCCATAGTCATGTATGGATGTGAGAGGTGGACTATAAAGAAAGCTGAGTGCAGAAGAATTGATGCTTTTGAACTGTGGTGTTGGAGAAGACTTTTGAGAGTCCCTTGGACTGCAAGGAGATCCAGCCAGTCCATCCTAAAGGAGATCAGTCCTGGTTGATCATTGGAAGGACTGATGTTGAAGGTGAAACTCCAATACTTTGGCCACTTGATGCGAAGAGCTGACTCACTGGAAAAGACCCTGATGCTGGGAAAGATTGAGGGCAGGAGAAGGGGACGACAGAGGATGAGATTGGTTGTATGGCATCATCGACTCAATGGACAAGGGTCTGGGTGAACTCTGGGAGTTGGTGATGGACAGGGAGGCCTGGCGTGCTGCGATTCATGGAGTCACAAAGAGTCAGACATGACTGAGCAACTGAACTGAATTGATACTTCATAAAAAAGAAATAAAATTTCATAAGGAATGCATATTTTTATCAACTACACTTCAATTTAAGAAAAGAAATTCATACTTTTAAAAGTCATAAAATTCATAAAGCTTAAATATTAAATTACTGAATAACATTTGTCAATCTAACATCTCATTGGTATGATTAAAATATGCTAAGCTGAGATGGGAAAAGGATTTTCAAAGTACACTGGTCATTATTTCTTCTCTGATTTTCTCTTCCTCTCTTAAGAAAAGGCCATTAGTCTGGTAAGTTTCTTTTTAGACTTTGTAGAACTCTATAAAGATTGAATTGATAGTTTCCTTTTTACACTATATATTTATGTTAGGGTTTGATCAAGAAAATTCCAGTGGCATAAATTATTTTATATTAATAAGGAAAATATTCTCTTAATAAGGCCACTTTAAAATAACCTACATTAAAATCAGATACTTTTCTTCATAAAATAAGACAAGTAAGAAGTGCAGTAAATAGGAACAGCCCATACTGGGGAGAGGGGTTAACATACAAATCACGAATCATGAGCTAACACATCAATGAAATATTGTAAATTCGTTCATCTCTAAAATTATTTGGGTTTAATTTTGTCTACCTATATCTGAATATCTTGTAATTCTCTCTAACCCATTTTTAGTTCTTTGTTCTTCCCTTCTCAGCTTTCTCCCACCCATATCCTGGTCTGCTTATAAAACTATACGTTTGCTAATGTTGTGTTTTTAGAAACCTGTTAATAAATTATGTTTATATGACTTTAAATTGTGTAAAATGAAAATATAAATTTATAAGTAAAAAATATTAACAAGTATCTTTTTGTCTTACGCTTCTGAATCTTCAGATTTTCCTTTGTCCTTTTTCTTCTCTGTTTTCATAATTTTCTTTGTTCGCTCACTTGTAGCCTTTGTTTTCTGTATAGTTTTATATATGCCAGAAATAAATAGGAAGAAAATAAATTATAAATAAATACATTATAATATACATTATTCAGATTTCCATTTTACTCTGAGAATCACTATACTGTGTTTCAAGGGAAATTATCAAATAAAAGTGAAACAAAATTAATGATGTAGCCAGAATGTTTGTTATAGTGCTATATAGAATATAATTCACCAAATAAGCTAATGCATATCAAACAAATTCCTCTGACAAATTACAGTCAGTTCTTCTATAACATTGTATATGCCATCTTGAAAATCACCTCCCTGTGAAAAATCATATGATAAAAACTGCAGGATATATGGGGGGGGGAAGAGTCTAGGTTATGCAAAAACACTGTCAATGATACATGTCAAAAATCAAAACCTATTAGGAACATTACTTCAGTTTTACATAGTTAAATGATTAAGAAATAAGATACTATGAGAAACATAGCTCTTTATCTTGAAAAAGAAATCAAGTTTCTTTGTGGAAATGAGCATCAAACATATTTCAAGTTAAGAGCTATTAAGCAGTATTGGAAGGAAGCTTATCTGAAATTGAACAAAAATTTCTAATGCCTGGATTGGTGTGGTACACTCTATACCTGGTAAACTAAGGAAGCTTGCAGAAGCTATTTTCTACTTTTACCTAGTACTATTTGCTGATGAATTTGTGTGTAAGCAATTGTAAAATTCACATTATGCTCAAACTGTTCAGTCATGTTGGAACAAGTTTGCATTTCAAAACAAATATTATAGCAGAACTGACATGTTTTAAACTATTTTTGAACTACTATGTAGTACCAGGTTATTTTATACAAGAAAGTATAAAAAATTTGAAAATTAGATTACTAAAAATTTTAGACAAGCTTAATAATAGAGACCTATTATGATACTGAGAGGTTATTTCCTATTTCAGACCACAACTTCCAACAGATACGAAATTCACCATAGCAAAGTTCTCACAAGTTAAACACCAAGTGTGATAATTTCCATAAAACACAGAAAGTTAGTATAATAATACATTTTTAATGAAAATTGTTAAGATTGCCAAATAGTTTTCCAGCTTAAATCTGAGTTTTGGTATGTATTTCCTATTTAGAAAAATCTAATATATGGGCAATCAAAACACACTAAAATAATGAAAGGGATAAAAGAACTAAAAAATAATGAACATATCATCAGTGAGCTATGAGATAAATTCAAATGGATTAATATGCTTACAACTGGAGTTCATGATGGAGAAAACAGGTGGGAAAAGAATATTTAAATAATGGCCAATTTTTTTCAAATTTGATGAAAACTATATATCTGCAAATCTACAACAGTATAAGGAAAACCACCCCCCAAGACACATATAATCAAATTACTTTAAAGCAGTAATAAGAAGAAAATCTTAAAAGTGGACAGAGGAGAAAAGCAGACACAATAAGGAGAACACAGACTTCTTGTAACAAATAATGCAAGCCTAAAGAGAAAGGAACAACATCTTTAAAGCACTGGAAAGCGGGGGAAAGGTCAACCTAGAATTCTTTATTCAGTAAAAATATCTTTCAAAACTGAAGGCAAAATATTTTGTCCAGAAATCAAAGAGCAGCAACCCTGCACAACAAAATGACAAAGAATCCTTCAAAGAGAAGAAAAATGATATCAGATAGAAATAAAGGAAATAAACAAATAAAGAATACAATAAATGATAATTATTTGGGTAAATATAAACACTATTTTCCTGTTAATTAAACCTCTTTAAAGGGCAATATTTTACAACAAAACTAATAACAATGTGTTGTACAGTAGTAAAATGTTTAAAAACAATAGCACAAAAGCTGGAAAGGGACAAATGAAAGTATGTTTTAAGGTTCTTATACATAAAGTAATTTAATATCACATGAATAGGGACTACAATAAGTTAAAAACAAGATTGCAAACTCTAAAGCAATCAATAAAGCAACCTACTGAGCAGCAAATTAAAAAGTAATACAGACAATGCTACCTGAAAGCAGGGTGCTGTTGCAACACAATTAAAACTGTGGAAGTGGTTTTGAAATAAGGCATTGGGCAGAGGTTGGAGGAATTTTATGGAGTATAAAAGGAAATTCATGAAAAAATAATATGACAAAAGAAAAAATCCTTTAACCTGATACATTGTTTTGAGAGACAGAGAGAGAAAAAGAAAGGCAGGCTGACTGATCACAAGAATAAAAAAAATTCCCCTTGAAATCAGGAATAAAAAATGCCCACTTTCAACATGTCCATTCAGTATTATTCTAGAGATCTTTGCCAGTGTAAGAAAGAAAATTTGGGCTATCGTTTACCCATATCTTCTGAATAAAGATATGTCAATTATGCAAGTAGAAAATAAAAATCTAACCATTATGATAGTGTGACTAGGTTTGTAGATGCAAAATACAATACACAAAAATTTGATACATTTCCCTAGCAATAGCTTTAAAATATTTTAATATACCAACTAACTTAGCATAGAAATAAAAGCTCCTAACATTAACATAACAAAGACATCTAAGACCTTTAAGAAGAAAATCATAATATTCATTTTAAGCGTTGTGAAACATTCCAAAATTGAGACATTTACTATTTGTTAATGAAAAGATGTATATTGATAGCCTATATATCTCTCAAATGTGATGCACTTCAGTGCAAGTGTAGAATTTGACAAGTTAATTCTAAAATTTACAAGAAAGTGCAAAGGCCCAAAATAAATAAATTCTCATAAGTAACAAGGTGGATTCACTTGCCCTACAAAATATCAGGACTTACTCTAAATATGAAATCATTAAAGGTCTCAAGTATTGGTATAGGAATAGACAAGGCCAACAGAAAAGAATACAGAGAGCAGAAACAGATTTTTTTATGCAGTGATACTCTCTAGCAACATCATACCAAAACATACATATCTAGGAGATCCTATTTAGGAAGCTATAGGAGAAAGCCAGGTGATAACAGGAAAGGAATAAATAAGGAGTCAGCAGACTGTTTTTCAGTCGCTCAGTGGTGTCTCTTTGTGACCCCATGGACTGCAGCATGCCAGGCTTCCCTGTCCTTCACCCTCTCCCACAGCTTACTCAAACTCATGTCCAATGAGTTCATTATGCCATACAACCATCTCGTCCTCTGTCAAGGCTGTATATTGTCACCCTGCTTGTTTAACTTATATGCAGAGTACATCATGAGAAACACTGGGCTGGATGAAACACAAACTGGAATCAAGATTGCCAGGAGAAATATCAATAACCTCAGATATGTAGATGACACCACCCTCATGGCAGAAAGCAAATAAAAACTAAAGTCTCTTGATGCAAGTGAAAGAGGAGAATGAAAAAGTTGGCTTAAAACTCAACATTCAGAAAACTAAGATCATGGCATCTGGTCCCATCACTTCATGGCAAACAGATGGAGAAACAATGGAAACAGTGACAGACTTTATGTTTTGGGGCCCCAAAATCACTGCAGATGGTGACTGCAGCCATGAAATTAAAAGACGCTTGCTTCTTGGAAGAAAAGCTATGACCAACCTAGACAGCATATTAAAAAGCAGAGACATTACTTTGTCAAAAAAGGTCCGTCTATTCAAAGGTATGGTTTTTCCAGCATTCATGTATGGATGTGAGAGTTGGACTATAAAGAAAGGTGAGCACTGAAGAATCGATGCTTTTGAACTGTGGTGTTGGAGAAGACTCTTGAGAGTCTCTTGGACTGCAAAGAAATCCAACCAGTCCATCCTAAAGGAGATCAATCCTGACTTACTGGAAGGACGATGCGGAAGCTGAAACTTTGTCCACCTGATGCGAAGAACCGACTGATTGGAAAAAACCCTGATGCTGGGAAAGATTGAAGGCGGGAGGAAAAGAGGACTATAGAGGATGAGATGGTTGGATGGCATCACCGACGCAATGGACATGAGTTTGAGTAGGCTCTGGGAGCCTGATGATGGACAGGGAAGCCTGGCATGCTGCAGTCCATTGGGTCGCAAAGAGTCAGACACGACTGAGCGACTGAACTGACTGATGGTAATTTAGAACACAGCATTCTTTTTTTTCAAAACACAGCTGCTGCCAATTAATAGGGCTTCTCAAGTGGCACTAGTAAGAAAGAATCTGTCTGCCAATGCAGGAGACATAAGAGACCCAGGTTGAATCCCCTGGGTCGAGAAGAGCCCCTCGAGTAGGGAATGGCAACCGGATCCAGTATTCTTGCTTGGAAAATTCCAGACAGAGGAGCCTAGAAGGCTACAGTTCATGGGGCTGCAGAGTCGGAGATAACTGAGCACAGGCTACCAATTATTAGTACTGGTATGTATGCCATTTTCAGACACTAAAATTAACCAACCTCTGTACTTTTCAACTTCTGTAGTTCATTTTCCAGCATTAATTTCTCCTCTGATAATACTTGGAGATTACTTTGAATCTGTGTATATTTCTAAAAACAAATATTATAACTTCATTAATAATGAAAAGCAAGCATTTAATATGGAGAGGTTATTTGGGTGCTTAATTATTAAAGTAAAAAAGTCTTTATTAACTCATAGAAATCATGAACCACTGGTATTAATCTGCATAGTGAAGTTATAAGAGGTGCTGAAAGAGGCAAAGGTACTATGGTTGACAATGGAAGTTCAGACTGTGGGATGTTATAGTTCAGTATTTCAAAAGTTAAGTGTTTCTGAGTGATAATAAAGTCTACTAAAATCAAAAGAATAGACAAAAATTTCCAACTGTCATATGCATAAAACTCTCTTGAATAAACTAAGCATTAGATCTCTATTTAACATTACATATCCTGACAATTTCTAGAATCTATCAGCAACATCAAGGACAAAGTGCAAATTCAAACTGAGAGCACTATACTTACAGCCTCTAACATCAGTTGCTCATTCATAGCTCTGAAAAACAAACCAAAAATACCTATAATGTATTATAATTTTAAAATTTTATTTTTATGTAATATCATGTATTTTCTATGTAAAAAAATTAATATAAATAAGGTTAGAGTATACTTTGACTAGCATTCCAAAATTTCAATGTTCTTCCCAGAGACACTGTTCGATTGCTGTGTATCTTTCCAGGACTTGCTCCATGGATTTATATGATACTTTACATTCCTATTCTATACTTTTTCTTAATGAGCTGGATGTTTGTTTCCTTTTTGACATAAATGACATCACTGGATATGTTGTTCTCAACATTTTTTTCACTTAACACAACTTCTGAGATCTATTTATATAAGTAAATATAGATTCCTCTCACTCCCTTCAAATACAACTTCTGATTCCATATCAAGATTTGGCAAGCTTTTTCCATAAAGAACCAGATAGTGAGTCTTTTTACACTCTACAAACCAGTTGGTCTTGTCACTACCAGTCAGCTCTGTAGTGGATGTGGCTGTGTTCTAACAAAACTTTATAAACAGAAACAGGCTGCCGGCTAGATTTGACTCATGGACTGCAGCTTGCTGACAACTGTTCCATAGTACAGATAAACTATTTTTTGGACTAATGAGCTTTTTATTAATTATAATCAGAATTTTTTTAAGTTTTATTATGATTAACACACTATAAAATTAACTCACTTAAAAGTATACAATACCTTTTAACATATTCACTGAGTAACAATTATTGTTGTTTAGTTACTAAGTTGTGTCCAACTCTTTTCCAACCCCATGGACTGTACCCAACTAGGCACCTCTGTCTATGGGATTCTCCAGGCAAGAATACTGGAGTTGGTTGCCATTTCCTTCTCCAGGACATCTTCCTGACCCAGGGATTGAACCTGTGTCTCCTGCATTGGAGGTGGATTCTTTACTGCTGAGCCACCAGTAAAGCCCAACAGTGACTATTACCACTATCTAATTTTAGCACATTTTAATTACCTCAGAAAGAAATGTGGTAGCCATTAGCACTCACTGGCCATTTTTCCCAGCACTACTTCGGTCCTGGCAGTCACAAGTCTATTTTCTGTCACTATATATTTCATATAAAAAGAATTACAAAATACGTGGTCTTTTGAGACTGTTTTCTTTACCTAGCATAATGTTTGTAACACATATTAGTACAGCGTTCCTTTTATTGCAAATAACATTGCATTGTATGGATATAATCACTCTATTGATTCATTTGTCAGTTTTATAGGCATTTGGGTTGTTTCCACTTTGGGGCCATTATGAATAATGCTACTATGAATATACTTGCCCAAGTTTTTGTGTGGACAAATATTTTCATTTCTATTAGGTATAAACATAGAAACAGAATTTCTTAGTCATATATCAACTGTATATTTAATATTCTGAGCAACTGGCAAACTATTCCATAGCAGATGTACCACTTAAATTCCCACCAGCAATGTATGAGGGTCCCAATTTCTCTACATCCTTACCAATACTGGTTACTGTCCATTGTTTTCATTGATATTATAGCCATCACAGTGCTAGTGGATATGAAGAGGTATATGACTATAGTTTTGATTCCCTAGTAACTAATGATGTTCAGTATCTTTTCCTGTGCTCATTGACCCTTTGTGTATACTGTGTGGCAAAATACTTATTTGGATTATTTGCCCATTGTCAAATATGATTATTTATCTTTTTTATGATTGAGGTTAAGAGTGCTTTTGTATATTCTGGGTATAAGTCCCATATCAAATACATGATTTATGAACAGTTTTCACATTCTATGATTGTCTTCTCATGTTCCTAATGGTATTATTTGCAGCACAAGTTTTTAAGTTCATTTATTTTTTCTTTAGTTGGTTGTTCTTTTGATATCTTAAGAAACCACTGGCTAACTCTAAGTAAAAATATTTACTCCTGTATTTAAAAGGTTTAGTTTTAGCTCTGAAATTTACATCTGGTAATTTTGAATTAATTTCTGTGTATGGCACAAAGAAAAGGATCTAACTTCATTCTTCTGCATATGGATATTCAGTTCTCTAAGCACAGTTATTAAAAAAAATTATTCTTTCCTTACTGAATGGTCTTGACCTCCATGTTGATAATCAGTTAACCATAAATGTAATGATTTATTTCTGGACATTATTTCCATTCATTCTAGTCCACTGATCTATATAGGTTTATCCTTACACCAGTATTACATTGTCTTGAGTACTATAGGTGTATACAGAGCTAAAACCACTGAAGTATGAGACCTCTAACTTTGTTCTTCTTAAGATTTCTTTGACTATTCTGAGTTCTCAGAGCTCTTTTCATCCTGAAAAACTGAAACTCTATACCCATAAAGAAAGAACTTCCCATTCCTCATCCCTCCTGGCAACCACCATTCTATTTTCTCTCTGGGTGAATCTGACTACTTAAAATGCCTCATAAGTGAAATCACACAATTTTGTCTTTTATGACTGGCTTATAATTACTCAGCATTAAGGTCCTCAAGATTCATCCATGTTGTACCATACGTTAGAATTTCTTTCCCTTTTAAGGTTGAATAATATTCCACTGTATGTAGACGACACATTTTCTTTATCCATTCATCCATCACTGGATACTTGGGTTGCTTCCACCTCTTTGCTATTGTGAATGATGCTACAGTGAACATGGCTGCACAAATATCTCTTCAAGACTGTAATTTCAATTTGGGGTGGGGGGTTACATTCCCAGAAATGAAACTGCTGTATCTCCACTTCATGATCCAAAAAAACTAATCATATTTTTTGAGGAATTGACATAGTATTTTCTGTTGTGGTCATACAGCTTCACAATCTGTATGATTATAATTTTAAGCTTCAAAATTAAACATATCATAAAAATTAACAAAATTAAAATGTTTAACAGTAGTTTTATTTTCTATGTTTCCAATTTATCTGAAATAAATATGCACTTGTCTTTATAATGAGGAAAAGGAGTTATTTTAGAAGCTTACCTTTCTAATTTATTTGCCTGATTTTCAAATATTCTCAACATGGTATTCAATTGATTAGTTACAGGAGAAGTTTCTATTGTTAAAAAAAAAAAAGGAAAACATTTAAAGGTATTACAAATGGCAGAGGCTATATGTATATGCTGACAAAACTCACTGCTATATGTGAGAACCAAACAATGAGGAAACAGCAGAAATATGCAACACATAACAAGGGGACCAAAA
Organism: Cervus canadensis; assembly: GCF_019320065.1. NCBI lineage: Eukaryota > Metazoa > Chordata > Mammalia > Artiodactyla > Cervidae > Cervus > Cervus canadensis. Next base: position 102,579 of record NC_057395.1, on the reverse strand, counting down.
AAATCAAGTATATCAAGAAGCTAAGTAAACCAGAGACCTAGCTCCCTGATTATTCAAAGAGTATATTGGGAGAAGTCAGCTTCAGAAGAATAAAATTCAGAATTTCTTATAGGTAAGAGAGTATTTAATAATGCTTGTACAGAAAGTAATATGGTGTAACAAACAACATTTTAAAATTAATCCAATAAAAGCATAGCACATAATTTTAAATTATGTCCTGTATACAGTAAAAGATTACAAAAAATGAAGTATTATTTATGCCACAATCTGAAAAACAGTTCTCAAGAGGGAGAAAGGACCCTGCTATGGACTGAATATTTGTGTTCACCCAAATTCATGTTAAAATCCTAATCTCCAATACAATAATAATTAGAGACGGGGTCTTTGAGAGACAATTAAATCATGAGAATAGAGCCATGTGAGACACAAGAGAGCTTGCTTGCTCTCTCCTCATGGTCTCTCCATTATTTAAGGACACAGCAAGATGTCCATCTGCAATACAGGAAGAAAGCTCTCACCAGAACCTGACCAGGATGGAACCCTGATTTGAACTTCTCAGCCTCCAGAACCATGAGAAATACCTTTCTATTGCTTGATCCACTCAGTCTATGGCAATTTGTTATGGCAGCCCCTATAATGGGCCCATATCTACAATTCTACTAGTTCAGGAATTTCAACTCAGTAGCATAGAACATGTAGATGGGAATATTACACATCCATTGCCAAATGGAACAGCTTGGGAAATCATTCAATTGAGCTTCCTCAAGACCTCATTATGAATGACCTTAAAACAGAACAAAAAAGATCAGAGAATCCAAGTCTCATTGAACTGTTCTATTATAGTTAAGACCCTTTTCCGAGCAGAGTGTCTCTGGCTAACAAAGTGGTTTAAAAGTTATTTTAAAGCAGACAAATTTTTCCTTAAAAATTATGAGTAAAATTTCTACTTGTATATTTTATTATTTTAGAATGGTTTTATGATTAGAAGATGTGTTCCACTGGTCTACAAGTGGGCACAGAGACCTCTGTTTTTGTCCATGATGGTGCATCAGGGACCAGAGGTACACTTTCACTTTAAACCTATTAAAAACTGGACAAATATATGATATAGTATTCAGACACCAGAAAACAGAAGGGATAAGGCAGTAATCCCTCACAGAAGGAAAACAAGGAATTGCTCAGTGACGAGCTTACCTTACTGCCTGAAGTCCCAGACCACAGCATAAGGAAGGGAAACCCAGATAAATTACTGGTCTCCTTGAGTTCAGAGACAAGGTTTAGAGACTGGAGAGGCCAAAGCAGCCAGAATTCACAGGGCGCAGTAGTAGACAGAAGGCAGCTGCACAGATTGAGGAAGACAGAGCTCCACAGACATGCAAATGGTTCCCCCTAAAGCAGACAGAGACTTTTACTGTCTACTCCAAAGCTCTAGATATCTTTCTATCCAACCTAGTCAGTCAGGGCTGCCTCACATCAGAAGTCTCTATAGATCTTGGGAGTACCGTAGAATTTATAGCAGGCCTTCATTTAAACATGACACTGTTAGAGTTTATAGCTGAAGCTGAAAGAGAACAGGATTACCATCAACTTTTTCTAACCAAGTCTTATTTCCCACTTTCAAAACAGTATTCCACAGCACACATGATTGTTTAAAAATTCTCCCCAGTATTAAGACATAAAAAAAGGCAGTTTCTCCTTTCTGTTGATAAGTAGTCAGAAGTTTGAGTTCTAGCAGCTCTTTATATTCATGAATTAATAGGTACTCAGCTACAGTCAAAGTATAAGTATATATGGGATGATCTGTAATTCACAGTAACATAGTCTACAAATGACCTCTTAAATTTATCACTGCTCCTTCCTCAAAGGTCTACCACCTCTGCAACACTTTTGTAGCATAGTCTAATCATAATTAAAAATCCTCCATTCCAAGTAATAACATGGAACGCCTTAAAAATGAGTCTGTTAAAAAAAAAAAAACAGTATTTTTGGTAGGTAGCTAACTAGGAATTTCAATATTTACTTGATAGTCAGCTCAACTGTACGACTCCAAACTCCAGGGAATTTATGTTTTAAATTAACAAGTATTATTTTGAATTATAGAAAATTATAGAAATTAATATACATAAAGAGGTTATTAATACAATATGTTCAATGAGTAGAAACTTACGTGGCTCAGTCACAGAAACATCTGTAATTTCTTCAGTTGACTGTGTTTTTATGAATTCTGAAATAATTAATAGTTGTAAGTTTCAATATCAATCATATATATCAATTGAATTTAGATTTCATAGTTTTTTAATAACTCATTCAAGAGAAAATTCTTGGGCTTCCCTGGTGGCTCACTGGGAAAGAATCCGCCTGCCAGTGCAGGAGACACAGGTGCAATCTTGTTGGGGAAGATGCTGCATGGAGCAGAGCAACTGAGTCTGCATCACAACTGAGTCTGAACTCAGGAGCCTGTGAGTCACAACTACTGAAGCCCAAGCACGCTCTGCAACAGAGAGAAGCCTGTGCACTGCACCTAGAGAGCAGCCCCAGCTCTCTCCAACTAGAGAAAACACCTGCACAGCAACAAAGACCCAGCACAACCAAATTTAAGTAAATATTTTTTAAAAAAGAGAACACAAAAAGCCTAAGAAAAGCAACAAAGCTGCCAATATTGTAGAGGCTCTAAATCAGGCAACAAATTGTAACATCTAAAAAAATGTGCATTAACAACTGAGTGATGTGAACTCACCATTTTCTCAGCAAAACCTGTTTTTCCTCTAATATCTCCCAGTTACGGTTACCATCATCTAATCTCCCTTCCTTTCATATCCAAATCTGCCCCCTTTTTCTAATACAGGCAGTTATCACACATTTAAGACACAGCAGTTAACTTCCCTTTCTTACTCCCACCCCCCAAATCTAGCTTCTCAATGTGGCCAGAATAATCTAAAATTCAACATGTCACTTCCCTATTAAAAAAAGTCTTCAATGATTCCCTAATTAAATATGGGGGTGGGGGGGAGAAAGTGTTCCTTAGCACAGCATTTAATCCCTTGGCACTGGCTTTCTCCTATCTTATCCCTTCCTATTACTCCATACTTGAATACCATACCAGTAGTAAGGTGGTGCTAGTGATAAAGAACCCACCTGCCAATGGAGGAGACAGAGAAGACGTGGGTTTGATCCTTGGGTTAGGAAGATACTCTGGAGGAGCGCATGGCAACCCACTCCAGTATTCTTGCCTGGAGAATCCCCTGGACAGAGGAGCCTGGAGGGCTATGGTCCGTGGGGTCGCAAAGAGTTGGACACAACTGAAGCAAATGAGCATGCACAGGCAGTAATTCCCTATTCATGCTGTTTCTCATGCTATACCCTCTTCTTAAAATACCAAATATCTCCCTTCTCAACTTGACAAAATCTTACCGATCTATTATCGTTGTTTAGTCACAACGTTGTGTTTGACTCTGCAACCCCATGGATTGTAGCCCTTCAGGCTCCTTTGTCATGGGATTTCCCAGGCAAGAAAACTGGAGTGGGTTGCCATTTCCTTCTCCAAGGGATGTTGCAGACCCAGGGATGAAATCCACATCTCCTGCACTGGTATGCAGATTCTTTACCACTGAGGCCACCAGGGAAGCCCTTTAAGGTTGCATAAAACCTTAAGTCTCTCAGGCTGAACAAGTTGGCTCTTTTCTGTGGAATCACTGCAAATAACACATATCTTTTTCATGCATTACACTATATTAAGATAATACACAATGTGCTTGTATCAAGAACATGTTGTGGATGTTGAGGGTAAAAACCAAGTTTTATTATTTTTGTATACTCCCAGAATCTGAAACATAAACTTTTACTGAAAAGGTCAACTACTATTGAACATCTTTAAATTTATCATTGTATAATTTATATGGCTATAAATTTTTACACTTGAAATCTCAAAATGTTAGTGTATTTAGGAAACCCTATAAAGGCTCGACTTGTGCAAAATATTATCACCTTCAATTTTCTGCTTCACAGTTTCATAAGTTTGCACATCTTCTGGTGGCATTTCCCTATCCCTGTTAAAATTTAAATAAATAAAACATATTATCAAACAATTTAAATTACACTTAAGAACCAGAATACATGCTTTAGACATATGCAGTTAGTAAAATAAAATTTAATGTTTTAACCTTTATTCAGACATTAAGGTAAATTACCTAGTAAATAAGTAAAAAGTATCAAACTATGTAATTCTTTGAACTCTATATATTCACAGAATGTATTCCATGAATTGGGCATATTCCATGAATATAATTAGGCATACCATGTATATGATGTATTCCATGAATATAATTAGGTATACCAACAACCACATAAATGAAACCAGTAAAAATATATTTGGTATAAGCATGAGATTTCTTTGTAACAGTGTATTATTAATATGTAATCAATTGTTAAGAGCACAAGTGTCAGACTTCTAGAGTCAGACAGCTTGGCTCAAAACCTGTTTTATCCATTTACTAACTATGTGATCTTGGGTAAGTCATTTAACCTGAGCCTCAGTTTCTTAATCTATCAAAATTGGGTATTAGTGTACGTATTTCATAAAGTAGGACCAAAAGACACACATAAAGTTACTAGGAAAATACCTAGCACACATCTGATGCTTAAATTTCAAGTACTAATAGTAACATATGAAATTAATCCCATGCTTCACAATAGATAGCACAGGTGAATTTATAACTGAACCTCAGAACCAAGGCTCTGTTATGCAGTTCCCATTGAAGTCAACCAACACAAGTATCATTCCCTTCATTCCTTTAAGTCTAGTCATTGACAGATGGAGATATCAATGAAGTTACTACATAATAAATAGTAGCCTCTCCCAATTATGGATATTTTCTATTTTAACATTGTAAGGTGAAAGCGTTTTGTTAATGTTTAATGTAAAAAAAAATGGTTGTTGATAAACGGAAAGTTTTACTAGGATAAGTTACTATACCAGATACGGTTAGGGATGGGGAACAAATGAGTTGAATTCAGGTATCCATAAAAACTTTTATTTCTTTACTGTTTATTACATGTGATAGGAAATATGTAGACAAGCATGACTGGTTCTGATCTTAAGAAAGTTAACAATCTTGACAGGAAAACTTACATATGAATAATCAATAACTTATGAAGTTAACTTGGTAGCTAATCATTGATTAATTCACAATAAAACTATTAGGTATATTATTTGTTGTCAAACAATAGGGGACAAGAAAAAAGTAAAAAAAGAAGAGATCACTACAGGATGGATTTCTCAACCCCATTACTATCAACATTTTAGACTGGATAATTCTTTGTTGTAGGGGCCTGTCTTGTGTATTTTAGAATGCAGCATCTCTGACCTGTACCTAGTAAGTGCCAGGAGCATTCTCCCACTCCCTAGTTGTGACAATCAAAGTGTCTACATACAAGTGTCTCCTGGGGCACAAAACAGCCCCCATGTGAGAATCAGTGCTATAAAGAAGCTCTACCAGGGCACTCTATCAATATTACACAGGTCTATAAAATCTACATAAATAAGACTTGACAGCAGCCAGATCCAAATCTTAGTAGAATGCCCTAAAATTTCTGTGAGAGAAAGAGAAGATAAGCCTGGTGAAGAGTTTCTCATTCCTGTCTCATGGAAGACTGACACAAACTCATTTTTCATCTATCCCCTATTTTCAGTTGAACACCGGGCTTTCTATCCCTCTCTTCCTTACAGCCCACCTGAAGGCTTCCGTTAAGACTATAAAGATGCAAACAGCAGAAACTAACACAACACTGCAAATCAACCATACTCCAATAAAAAATAATCAAAAATAAAAACATTATAAAGATGCATGGCTCTAGCTTAGACTTTGCTCCTTCATTTCAGCAACAAATTGCTTCTCTAGCCTGTCATCTGGTCCCTTCTGCTCTGTGTCGTCCTGTGGAACAAGGAACACAGGGAGCTGACACCGTGCTGATCTTGCTCTTGCTGTTGGCCTAAGTAATTCAAGACAATTTGTGCCCACTGTCTCCGTACTACCCTAATATTCCAAAGTATGATAAGCCAATCTCATAGTTACCACTGTGCTGCTACTTCAGGGCTGCCTGCTTGCCAATAATGTAAACAAAAGTATGTTTGAAAAATAGTTTTAAGCTACAATGAAAGGGGATAGAAAGTACTGAGGAAGTTTAGCAGAATGAATTGGAAATAATTGGGCAAATTATGAAGTTTTTGAAGATTATAAATCAGATATACTAGTGAAATATCTCAAAACTGGAACTTTGTTCAAGCTAACTTCTCACTAAGGGAGAAAAGGTCTGATATTCATACAGTGGTATTATGTAACAGTAACACTGGAATTCCACTGACCCAATTGGAAAACAGCTCTGCCCTGAGCCATTCAAGTTTCTGCCAACTGCCCTGGCCCCTCCACCTTCCCAGGATCCAGCACCTAAAGGAGTAATCCTTAGCACATACAGGATATCTATTATAATCAGTTGGTGCCCATATTATCCTGGTTCTTCACATATTTGGCACTACCACCAAGAACAAAACAGTACGTGCCTAAAGAATATAAATTACACATGCACACTTTTCTAGTACCAAAAAAATTTTAAAAAGGAAAATTATAGTTTGGGTTGGAAATAAAAGCAGAGTAAAAATATTTTATGTCAAATATAGGAGGAAATGCTGCCATTTGTGACAATATGGATGAACCTGGATGATGTTACACCCAGTGACGTAAGTCAGAGAAAGATGATTAATGTGTTATTTCACTTACATGTAGAGGCTAAAAACTCAAATTCTTAGAAACAGAAAGTAAAATGGTGGCTGCCAGGGGCTGAAGGGGGTTAGGAAGATGGGGTAGTGTTGGTCAAAAAGTACAAACTTTCAGTTATAAGTTGAAAAAGTCCTAAAGATCTAATGTACAGCATGGTGTTCACTGTTCATAATACTACTGCTATCATATACCTGACGTTGCTGAAAGAGTAGATCCGAAGTGTTCTCAAGGAAAAATAATAACCACAGAGGTACAAAATATTCTATGAAGATACCCTATGAAGATATTATATGATGATTTACTCATCTATGTCATTTCCAGAGAGCTAAACCTCAGACAACAGAAATATTCTTGTAATCATTCATTTTAATCTTCCTCCCACCTACCGAAAAAAAGGATTTTTCTCAACAAAAAAGTAGTAATTCATTCTTTGGAACATATCCCTGTTCGTATGCAACACCAGTGATGGTGTTCTTGAACAATGAAATATTTCACTATGCCTTAAATATATTATGGAAGCTACCAAATCAAACTGAGAAGAGAGTTTATAAACCAGATATTTTAAAGCCAGCAGCATTCAACAGAACTGTCAAACAATAGCTATATGTGGCTACTAAGCACTTGAAATGTGCAAGTATGACTAAAAAATTGTTTTTTTAATTAAACTGAATTTTAATAGGCACAGGTGCCTAGAACCATTTCAAACTACTAAAAATTTCAAGTAGGAGCAAGCTAATTATACCTTCTAATGTGATTTAGAAGCTCTATGTACAGTATAGTACCTGAACCATTATCTTATATGTGTCACTAATTATATACCTACTCTTACTGTTTTCAATTCTTTTAACGCTTTTAACATTTTACTTACTTGGGTTTAGACAACAGTTCTCTGAAGGTGTATTTAGACCCTTCTTTAAGGCGATTTTTCAGTTCTTCAAGTTTGTGTACCTGCTTTACTATTTGTGCAATGCTTAAACTGACTGTTTTATCAGGAGTTGGAAATTCTGCTTCTGAAAAAGTTTGATCTTTGCTTATCTAAAAATAATAAAATTATCCAGTTACTTGGGAAATACACATTTTGCTCCCATACTCAAAAAAACTTCATATCACTTATCATATCTAAGTAAATTTTATATTATCAATCTATAGCTATAATCAAATACTAATTTTACAAATAAATGAGCAACTGCCTAGCAACAGAACTACAGTAAGTGTTGGTTTTAATATGTCAAAACTCAAATCCAATCTTCTATTTTTTTAATATATAGGGATTTTAAGTACGTTAAATAACAATTTTAGCAGGATCAGTTAAAGGCAACTCAAAATATTTTAAAAAGAATGCTAATCCTTGTGATGAGAGGATAAGTTGGGAAAAAAGCAGTTTAGCCATAGTTTTGCGGGCATAACAAAGAGAAATTCTAACACTGGGAACTTAAAACAGATACTTCACCTTAGTAACAGCTACCTGGAATGGGATTAAAGATGTAACAGCACGAAGTAAGTACCAGGCAATGTACTGGAAGTCTGAGATTGTGGGATGAAGAATAAATGGAAGGGAAGCAGGAGATAAATACCTTATGGACAAAGGCAAGATCCCAAATAAGAGGACACCAATTATAAACTAACCTAAAAAGTGACAAAGCAATCAGCTACAATTATCCATATACTGCCTGTCATCAAAAATCCACTCTCCATTGTCCCTGTTTATAGCAGTGGAACATCTCTACTTGACAGGCAGCATGATATTAACCTTTGTCAGCAGAGGGTCCTGAAAACTTCAGAGGAGGAAAAAGCTTTTCTTCCAAGTTCTGTCATCTCTCTCTGCTTAATCCTAGGGCAGTACACAGGGTAACTAGTAGTACTCACCTACAGCAAGTTTTAACAGCACCCACCCCCACGGATGGCTTTCTGGCAGGTCCCTGGTATGACACATTCCCCACAGGCATCTTCTCTCAGAACTTTAATTGGACTAAACAATAAACACAGCCAAGGTAGAACTAGTATAATTCTCTAACTCCCTAAAGCTACCCAGGAGATCATTCTGCTGTATTAATAACATATATAAAATCTTTTTCAAAGTAGAATTTAAAGCCCATAAGGATAGGGACCAGTATTCTTCAAACTGGTGGCAAAAATGTGAAAATGAAAGTATTAAAAAATCATTAAAGTAACATTAAATTCAAAGAAAAACAAATATAAAATTTTATGAATAAGCATACATCATACTATGAATTAATTTTTACACAGGAGAAATCTTTAAGTTGATAAGGCCTCTTGTCACTTATTTACTATTTTAAGTAAATTATGGAAAAAATAATAAGTCAAATTCAGAGGAGGCCAGACAATGCAAGAATATTGTGTATAAATCACTAAAATACATTGTATTCTACCTATTTATTCCTCCTCTTTCTAAGTCAAAAGATTATAACCAATGGTTATTAAAATTCTTAAATTTATACTTCACACTGATTTTCAAATGAGACAAAATATTAATTTAATTAATAAGAAATGCTATGCTTACCTCTTCCATCTGATTGACCTGTCGCTGAAACCACTTTAAAAAAAAGAAAACAAAAAGAAATATTGACAACTTAATTTCTGCAGTGAAATAAATGAGTCCATATGTCTATGTGTATGTGTGTGTCTGTGTATCAAATATTAGCCCTACATCAAATATCATTTTATCCTAGTGTTCAGAATGGCGCTGATGCCACATAAAACTGAAACATAAAATTTTTAAATATATATAGCAGCAAGTTTGCAAGCTTTTATGTTTTATTTCTTCAAAACTTAGAAAACTCATTTTATGCATTTCTGTATTAAATTATAGTAAGCAATATATTGAACATACCTTAAACAGAGATTCCAAAATCTGGAAAATAAAGTTTTAATTAAAACACTTAAAAATAAAATTCTCACAACATAAAATATCTAATTCAAGTCTCTTGACATTTTTAATCACCAAAGTACACTAGTTACTAAAATAAATCTATAATCTATAAATCTATAATCCAATCACAAACAAATCTATAATCCAATCACAAACAAATCCAAATCACAACAATTTTATATTTACAGATGGTTTTTAGCATATCTTGCCAAGACAATTTAGTTCTAAGAAAAGAAAGAATTTTCCATCCTTATAGATCTATATTTAAAAAACTCAATTCACATTTATGATTTCATGTATTTTCTTAATACAGGTAAGAAATAAAATTTAAATTCCTCTCAGAAAAGCATTTTTTTTCCCCCAGAGCAGATAGTACAACAATGAAAAGCATATCTTATCATCACTATTTCTTAAATATAACTTTGCTATACTAAAAGGTCTAAGAATCAAGATATAAAATACTACACTACTACTTGCTTTTTCTTTAGTGGAAAATGCAAAGAACTAGTTTGGGAGATTGAGAGAAAATGAATACACAAAACCCGTCACACAGTCTAAAATACCAATATTTACCACTTTCAAAATGTAATGCTAAACTGATAACCTTTGCCACAAAAAACAACCAAACTCAATCACAACCAAGTAAAACTTCTGAATTACACTATTAAAGAAAAATTTTATTACATACATTCAGGCAGAAGAAAAGTTGCTTCACTGAAAGAAATCAGAATAAGCATAGGGACTTTCCTGGCAGTCCATACTTACTTTAAAAACAATAAAATGTAAATACTACATATGAAAATACTAATGACCCAGTCAATGCTGTTCATAAAGGAAAAGTCACAGAAATAAATGCCTATGATAACAAATAATGCTTTCCAATGCCTTTTATAACAGCTTAAGGCTTTATGACCAACCTAGAAAGCATATTAAAAAGCAGAGACATTACTTTGCCAGCAAAGGTCCGTCTGGTCAAGGCTATGGTTTTTCCAGTGGTCATGTATGGATGTGAGAGTTGGACTGTGAAGAAAGCTGAGTGTTGAAGAATTGATGCTTTTGAACTGTGGTGTTGGAGAAGACTTTTGAGAGCCCCTTGGACCACAAGGAGATTCAACCAGTCCATCCTAAAGGAGATCAGTCCTGGGTGTTCACTGGAAGGACTGATGCTGAAGCTGAAACTCCAGTACTTTGGCCACCTCATGCAAAGAGTTGACTCACTGGAAAAGACCCTGATGATGGGAGGGATTGGGGGCAGGAAGAGGAGGGGACGGCAGAGGATAAGATGGCTGGACTGCATCACCGTCTTGATGGATATGAGTTTGAGTAAACTCTGGGAGTTGGTGATGGACAGGGGAGGCCTGGTGTGCTGAGATTCATGGGGTCGCAAAGGGTTGGACGTGACTGAGCGACTGAACTGAACTAAAGGCACTATATCTAAACTAATATTGCTGACTGGATTGTCATATTTAAGATCAAACAGCAAATATAACTAAGTATTTTTTTACTAAAATGTTACTAATAACTAATAATTTAATTAGTAATTATCAGTTTATATTGTTTTATTATTAATACTGTTTTTAACTTATGATTAAAATATTAAGTAATATCTTATACTTGGCAGTTTACACAGAATACATACATTATGTTCTTCCTTAGCTGCTGCTTCTAACTGAGTTGCAAATTGTGAACAACATATTAAGAATGAAGTCAGATCATCCCCAACCTTATGAAAAAAGCAGCAAAACACAGTCATTTTTATTTCGAAGTTCATAGGCATATCCATCCATATTTCAGTATATTTAACTATTTTTGAAAATAGTTTGTATATGTAAGTTATGTCCCTTGAAATGCATCAAGATAGGAAACCATGTTCACTACACTAGCAAATTCTCCCGCAAAGAAAGTACATTCTGAGAAGTGGTTCAATAATGACATAAACCCAACTATGCCTCTCCTTACATTTTCCTCTACACAGATGCAGAAAATCAGGCATTCCAGCCTCAGACTCCTAAAATTTAGGGGTAGTAAAAAATATATATACACTTAAATATGCATTATAATAATGCTTTGTGTTAAAAACGAATGCTGACTATGACTTCTGATTATAAGTATACTTGCCAAGAGGCATAGTTTTTCATCCTCTCTTAATGAGCAATAGAAATTTTTGAAGAAAAAGTTATATATTAAAATGTCACAATGACTGAATCTCTTTTAGTAGAGCACTGATTTGTAAATCAGACAATTGACCAAAGATTTTTAAAAAATCTCAGATGCTTATACACAGTTACAACATTTTCAACAGAATGTTCTCCAGGAGGAATATGTTCCCTCAACATTACATTTTAAACACACTCAAGTTCATACTTTTTTTATCATGGTAAAAACCTATAGTCATATAGGAGACAGAGGGGGAAACTAGTCATTCAGGAGAGTGGTAAAATGAATTAACCAGAATTACTATTCACCAATAGAAAATGAGACCATTTGAATACTTGGGGATTTCCTCCCACCTACATTAAGGTCACAAATAGAAGGTGAAGATAAATTTGATCAAGATACACATTCTTTTTCAAGTATATATGGAAATTATCCAGGACACATGCTGGGCCACAAAGTAAGCCTCACCAAATATAAGAAAACTGAAATAGTATCAAGCAAACTGTCTGACACTATGATGCCAGAAATCAATTACAAGGAAAAAAAACTGCAAAAAACACAAGTACATGGAGGCCAAACAATATGCTACTAAACAACCAATGGTTCACTGAAGAAATCAAAGATGAAATAAAAAAATACCCAGAAACAAATGAAAATGAGAACATTATGACCCAAAACCTATGGAATGCAGCTAAAGCAGTTCTACAGAGGGAAGTTTATAGCAATACAAGCTTATCTCTGGCAAGGAGAAAGATCTCAAACGACCTAACCTTATACCTAAAACAACTACAAAGAACAAATAAAACTCCAAGTTAGTAGAATAAAAGAAATCATAAAGAATCAGAGCTGAAATAAATTATAGACTAAAAGAAAAAAAAAAGAGAAAAGACCAATGAAACTAAAAGCTAGTTCTTTGAAAAATTAAACAAAATTGATAAACTTTTAGCTAGAGTCATCAAGAAAAGGGAGAGGACACAAATCAATAAGATCAGAAATGAAAAAGCAAAAGTTACAACCAAACCATAGAAATACAAAAGATTATGAGACTACCATGAGCAACTATATGCCAATAAAACGGACAACCTCAAAGAAATAAAAAACAAATAGAAAATATGAACAATTATCAGAAATGAAATTGAAAGAGCAATTTTAAAACTCCCAACAAAAGGATTAGATGACTTCACAGGTGAATTCTACCAAATATTTAGAGAAGAATTAACACCTATCCTTCTGAAAATATTCCAAAAAACTGTAGAGGAAACAACACTTCCAAACTCATGCTACTAGGCCATCATCACCCTGATACAAAAATCAGACACACCATGAAAAAGAAAATTATAGGACAGTATCACTGATAAACATAGATAAAAAAATCCCCCCCCAAAAAATATCCTCAAAATACTAGCAAACCTACTCCAACAATACAAGGACCATAAAATAAGATCAAGTGGGATTTATCCCAGGGATGCAAGGGTTTTTCAATATCTGCAATCAATGTGATACACCATATTAACAAATTGAAGAATAAAAACCATATGATAATCTCAAAAGATGCAGAAAACGTTTCTGATAAAATTCAACATCTACTTATGATAAAAAACTCTTTAGAAAGTGGGAATAGGGGCTTTCCCGGTGGTTAAGAATCTGCCTTGCAATAACAGGGATGTGGGGTAAGATCCCTGGTGGGGGAACTAAGAGCCTGCATGCCATATAGCATGGCCAAAAAGAGAGAGAGAAAGGAGGAAATAAAAACATTCAGATTGGACAAGAAGTAAAATTGTCCTTATTTGAAGATGACATAATTGCTTATGTACAAAACCCCAAAGTATCTATAGAAAAATCCTAGAATGAAAAAAGTACATTGAGCAAGTTTGCAAGATATAAGATCAGCACACGAAAAATCAATCATATTTATATACACTAATAACAAACAAGGAAAAAATTAAAAACACAATGCCATTAAAAATCATTCCAAGTAGCATGATATTAATGTGTAGATCTCAAGAAAAAGATACCAGATCTGTATGATGAAAATACAGAATGCTGAAAAAATAAATCAAACAAGAAATCAAATAAACCAAGAAACATACTGTGTTTGAAAGACCCAACACAGTGGTTGGGTTTAAAAGATCCAACATAGTTGTTTTATTACATGAAGCCAAACCCAATCCCTAACTAACAGAATTAATTATAAAATGGAATCACCTTAATAGTTACATCACTTCAATATATACAACAAATTCGTTAAAATTCAATAACCTCTTCAATATTCGGGACTCTTTTATTTAGCAAACCAAAAAATAGAAAAATAATTTCTTAACCCAATAAAGACTATACATTTGCAAATCAACTCCAACCAAAGCTTAAATATTAAGTAGGAGATACATTAGCATCAAAAGTAAGCTCAAGATACAGATATGCTTTAATTAAACTTTAAGATAAGTATTTGGCAGAGGATGGAAAAAATCAGTACAGTACTTTCAGGTTTCCGAAGACGATCATTTTCCTGGATGGCAAATTCATTCTGAGAACATACACAGATTCTAAAAGAAACTCTCAGCCCTTTACAGCATTAATGTCTCTACATTAGCATTACATACACTTACAGAAGAGGTTAATCCTTCAAGTTCAGGCTTCACAACTGCTTTTTCTCCATTTTGAGTGCCATATCCATAGGCTTCTTCCAAACTAGAAACCACCTATGAGAAAAATCAAAGCAAATTATGTACTTATGGTGTAAAAATTTTATTAATACATTAAACATAAAAATGTACTTAATCAACCATGTCAGAATCATTTTAGCAGTAAGACTTATTTCTGCCAGTGCCATACACTTAAATTTTCCATCTCATGCCCCACCTCATATCATCCTGAAGAAGCAGTATAAGCCATAGTCCTTGATTCCTCTCAATGAAGACAGGCCCTATGACTCTTCCATTTCTGCACTGAAGGGAGTCTATGAACAGCTGAAGCATCAACTTTGCTTACCACCAATGTATTCCTCAAAATCTGACTTGACTTTCCTTTCTTCCTTGGAGTAGGGAAAATAGAGAGATGGAGACCACAAGGCAATACGTTTTTAAAGGAAATTCTCTGAGCTAACCCTTTGAACTTGGAGCAAACTTGTACTTTGGAAGTTTGATGATCTATACTTTTTGCATATTTGTGCTATCCCTCACTGTTCTCACTTGGTATTGGGTACATGCACAACTCAATTCTGGATCAATGTGCAAAAAAGAAACTCAGAGAAAGGGAGATTACCACCACCTCCCTCCCCATCACTGAGAGCTAGAGTTTCTAAAGTGCAGAGAAGAGCTAACAGAGCAAGCATGAAACTTAGAAAGACCTATTCTTAGAAAGACCTGCTTATGTCTCAGAACCTGTATTTCAGGAGGGTTCCCACTGTTTACTGACTGATGATAATGGCTCACTGTCCCTAAATTCACTGTACAAACTGTATGATTTATGCTGAACACCTGCTTTCCTTCAGGGAGTATAGAATTTTGGTACATGCGGTCACGAAATTAAAAGATGCTTGCTCTTTGTCTATGACAAACCTAGACAGTTTATTAAAAAGCAGAGACATCACTTTGCCCACAAAGGTCTGTAGAGTCAAAACTCTGCCTTTTCCAATAGTCAGGTACAGATGTAAGAGTTGGACCATAAAGAAGGCTGAGCACTGAAGAATTGATGCCTTTGAATCATGGTGCTGGAGAAGATTCTTGAGAGTCCCTTGGACAACAAGGAGTTCAAACTAGTCAATCCTAAAGGAAATCAACCCTGAATAATCATTAGAAGGACATATGCTGAAGCTCCAAACTTTGGCCACGTGATGGGAAGCGCCAACTCATTGGAAAAGACTCTTCATGCTAGGAAAGATTGAGGGAAGGAGGTGAAGGGGGCGACAGAAGATGAGATGGTTGGATGGCATATTGATTCAATGGACATGAGTTTGAGCAAACTTTGGGAAACAGTGAAGGACAAGGCAGTCTGGTGTGCAGCAGTCCATGGACTCACAAAGAATCTGATACAACTGAGCTAGTTAACAACAAAAAGGCAGAGAGTACCAAGGTGACCAACCTCCAGTGAAACCCTGGGCACTGAGTCTCTAATAAACTCTTCTGGTATACATTTCACATGTGTGGCCACAATTTGCTGTTGGGGGAATTAAGCATGTCCTGTGTGACTCCAAAGGTAAAGAAACCTAGGAAGCCTGGACCTGGTTTCCTGCAGACTTCATCCCATGTGCCTTTTCCTTTTGCTGATTTTCCTTTTCTTTCACGATATCTTAGCTATCAATATGACCATATGCTGAGTCCAGTGAGTCTTCTCAGAAAATCACTAAACCTGGAAATGGTTATGGGGATCAAGCATCAACAAGTATCTTACCATCTTCAGATGTTTGGTAATTTTCCTGATCAATTCATCTTCTGCTATTAACTCCTTTGTCTTACTTGATGGAATGGGCAAAGCATACCTTACAATGGATTCTCCTGTTGGTGGAGATTTTAAGACCATCGGTTCAAGTTTCTCACGTGCTAATTTTGCACTATGTTTTTCCTTTGGTTTAGGTGACAATGGTGAATTAAATAGTCCTTTTTTAAATGTTAATTCTGGAACGTTTACCAATTTACTACTAGAGGTCAACAGATGCTTTACTGGCTTCATTTTGTTATTTACTTAGCTTCTGAATTATGGATGAAAAATTTCTATTCCTCCCTGTGAATAAAACATTAAGATTTCAGATTAAAAATAATGGCAGATTAAAAAGAATGAAAAAATACCATTTGCAACATGAATGGACATGGTGATTATCATACTAACTGAAGTAAGTCAGACAGACAAGTACCATATGAAATCACTTATCTGCAGAATCTTTAAAAAAAAAAACAAAACATACAAATGAACTTATTTACAAGACAGAAGCAAAATCACCAGAAAACAAACTTATGGTTACCAAAAGGTAAAGGTGGGGGGAACAGATAAATCTGGAGCTTAGGATTGGCACGTATACACTACTATATTTAAAATAAATAACAAGGACCTACTGTATAGCACAGGGACTTCTACTCAATACTCTGTAATAACCTAAATGGGAAAAGAACTTGAAAAAGAATAGATATATATGTACACACTAACTCAATAAATTTGCTAAGTGCTAACTTTCTGAAACACATTATAAATTAATTATACTTCAATACAAAACAAAAAAATTTTTAAAGAAACAAAAAGGGTAGCAGGATTATCAACTGATATGAAGATGGTGAATCCTAAAATCATCTCTGGAGAAACTACAAAATGGAGAGGGAAACATTCCTAACAGCAACAACTAAAACCCCTGTGAAAAACCCCTAGACGTGTGATTTATGAGTGGGCATTTAGGACAGGTGCTGAAAGGCAGGAAGAAGACAGTGGCAACAGTGAAAGAATGTATTTAGAAAACTTAAAAATTTTATTTTTACCTTTTTCCCATTCTTAAGCTAACACATGCCTTTTATGCATATTATTATTTCCACAGAAAGTAATAGCCTTTCAGCAGAGCAATATCAGGGCAGCACCAAAGTCATGCTGGAATAAGTAAGGAAGTAAGACAAGGCAGGCCTTAAATTTTCATCTGCCTACTTTTCTCTGTCCAAAGGTGATTAACATTCAGGACAATGCCTCCTCCCCAACATTTAAAAGCATGTGCTTGACCCTGGGAGTTGTCTGATAGACTGGCATAATTAAGATGAAATAGCATTGGTTCCCTGTTGTCTGAAGCACTCTACACCTAGATTAGTCCCAGAGTTGTGATCTGAAGTATGTCCTCTAAAAACACATGTTCAAGTCCTAACCCTTGATACCTGGGAATATGATCATATTTGAAAAGTCTTTGTAGATATGATCGAGTTAAAATTAAATCATATTGGATTAGGGTGGGCCCTAAACCCATTGACTGGTGTTACTATAAGAAAGGAGGCTTCGCTGGTGGCTCAGAGGTTAAAGCGTCTGCCTGCAATGCAGGAGATCCGGGTTCGATCCCTGGGTTGGGAAGATCCCCTGGAGAAGGAAATGGCAATCCACGCCAGTATTCTTGCCTGGAGAATACTCCATGGATGGAGGAGCCTGGTAGGCTTCAGTCCACGGGGACGCAAAGAGTCAACACAACTGAGCGACTTCACTTTCACTGTAAGAAAGGAATACCCGAAGACACTTGCACATAGACATACAAGGAAGAAAGCCATGAAATGACAAGGGCAGAGATTGGAGGGGTGCAGCCACAAGCCATGGAATATTAAGGATTGCCACCATCTACCAGAAGCTGGGAAGAAGCAAGAGGATTCTTTCCTAGAACTTTTAAGCAGAGCATAGCCCTGCCAACATCTTGATTTCAGACTCAGGCTCCAGAATGGTGAAAGAATAAATTTCTCTCACAATAAATTGTTTCAGGGACTTCCCAGGTGGCCCAAGCAGTTAAGCCTCTGTGCTCCCCAATCCCTGGTCAGAGAACTAGATCTCACAAGCTGAAACTCAGAGTTTGCATGATGAAATGAAAGATTCTTCCTGCAGCAACTAAAGATTCCACGTGCCACAACTAAGACCCCACGCAACCAAATAAATTTTAAAATAATTTTAATAAATTGTTTTAAGTCACCTTATTTGTGGCAATTTGGTACCACAGTCCTAGAAAGTAATTTGCTGACTGAAATGATTCAATAGAAAGAAAAAAGTATGACTGAGAGGGAACTGCTGTGAAGAAGTCCTTACATAAACAAAAAGAAAAGAGTTTTAAGGCACAATGGGCCAACACACTTTAGAGGAGGGAACAGAGTAAGTTTACCTAAAATAGAAGACGGGAAGGCAGAGATAATGGGCTACTTTAAGAAACCAACAGAAAAGGATGGGAAATTCAGCAGGTGCTAGTAATTAACCTAACCACTCCATCAAGCTCACCATAATTTTTTAAAAGTTACATATGGCGAATACTTACAAGAAAATACTTAATAATTTTACACTTCTGTTCCATTTAACCCTCCTAAACTCCAATACTTTGGCTACCTCACGCGAAGAGCTGACTCATTGGAAAAGACCCTGATGCTGGGAGGGATTGGGGGCAGGAGGAGGAGGAGGAGACGACAGAGGATGAGATGGTTGGATGGCATCACCAACTCGATGGACATGAGTCTGAGTAAACTCCGGGAGTTGGTGGTGGACAGGGAGGCCTGGCGTGCTGCGATTCATGGGGTCGCAAAGAGTCGGACACGACTGAGCGACTGAACTGAACTGAACAGTGCCAGGAGGTTGATTCTGTCTCACCAGAAATTTACCCAAGGCTACCAGTCATGCTGATTCAGTGGTAAAGAAACCAACTGCCAATGAAGGAGATGCGGGTCTGATCCCTAGGTCTGGAAGATCCCCTGGAGGAGGACAAAGAAACCAACTCCAGTATTCTTGCCTGGAGAATCCCATGGACAAGAGGAGCCTGGCAGGCTACAGCCCACGGGGTCACACAGAGTCAGACTGAGCAACAACCACCACCAGTCACTTTTCACCACGAAGACAAATGTACGGTGTTCCTTCAAGGATTCCCTTGATACTTTAAAGAGACATTATAGAAAAGGGGGAGCGAGGGGAGGCGGGATGTGGGTACAGCCCATGGACGACTGGCCTTAAAGTGTGCATCAAGATAAGAAAACGGAGAGAAAAACAAGGATGCTTCTGCCAGAGAAAATAGTGGAAACGCTTGGAGAGGACGAGGGAGGTAGCTCACCCCTCGGTGTAGCTGCTGACGCTGCGGGCACTCAGGTTACTGGGTAGGCTGGCGCTGCCCTGGCTGGCTCTAAGGTGAACTCGTTGGAAATTCTGAGCCTCCCGCACTTACTGCAGGACTGAAGCCCGCAAATCCTGCAGACGCCAGCCCTGCTGTTTTACAAACGGACATTTGTGCTGAAAGGAAAGGGCGGGCTCCCACTACCCGCGGCAGCAGCTACCAGCGCCGAACGCCAGCCGTCGCCCGACGGCCGTTGACGCTACGTCACGACGCTGTCGCCCCAGTAGCAGCGCCGGCGGCGCGAGCCGAGAATCACCTGCGGGAGAGGGAGAGGCGAGGGCGTCCGCGCCCCCTACTCGCACGCCCGGCCCGCTCTCCTAGCTGATTCCTTCCAGATGATTCCCGTGCTCAGGTGCTTCTAGGCTTTCGGCCTGGAGAGCTAAAACACCATCCAATGTGGTGCTTTGGCAGCTTGGGCTTAACTGGCAAAATCTGAGTCCCAGGCCCTCCTCTGGCACCAGCTAAAGTTTTCACTGGGAAGTGTTGCGGAGTCAGTTGCCACACTTTTATCTATTTTAGACCACTAAATGTTTTGTTGCGAAATAATTGATTTGCCTGCCAAGTCACTTCAGTCATGTCCAACTCTTTGTGACCCCTCACGGACTATAGCCAGCCAGGCTCCTCTATCCATGGGGATTCTCCAGGCAAGACTACTGGAGTGGGTTGCCATGCCCTCCTCCAGGGGATTTTCCTCACCCAGGAATTGAACCCACGTCTCTTCTATCTCCTGCATTGGCAGGCGGGTTCTTTACCACTAGGGAAGCCTGAGAAGCGTATAATTTATGGGTACTCATTAAGTACAAGAATTTTGCCTCAGGAGGTGGTCAAAACTAGTCTTACACTAAACAGTTCCCTCGACCTGGCAAAAATGAATCTTCAAAGTAATACCTGAGTGAGATATTTTAAATAATTTGACTAAGAGCTCAAGAATATTTACAGGCATATTAAAACATCCAGTACCCAACAAGGTAAAAATCAGTTAAGTATGCAATCAAAAGTTGCCCGGATGGAGGAGAGCGGTGTCTATCTCCCAGAATTTGCTCAAACTCACGTCCTTTGAGTCTATGATGCCATCCAACCATCTCATCCTCTGTCACCCCCCTGCTCCTCTTGCCCTCAATCTTTCCCAGCATGAGGAGTCTTCTCCAATGAGTCGGCGCTTCCCATCAGGTGGCCAAAGTATTGGAGCTTCAGCATCAGTCCTTCCAATGATACTCAGGGTGATTTCCTTTAGGATTGGCTGATTTGATCTCCTTGGTGTCCAAGGAATAAGAGTCTTCTCCAGCATCACAATTCAAAAGCACCAGTTCTTTGGCACTCAGCCTTCTTTATGATCCAACTCTCACATCCGTACATGATGACTGTACATGTACATGAGGAGATTATCTGGGATAATCTGGTGTCAGCAAGTGAGAAAGAGGCAAAGGGGGATGTCCCTAGTGGTCCGTGGTTAAGACTCTATTCTTCCACTGCAAGGGGCACGGCGGGTTCCATCCCTGTTCAGGGAACTAAGATTCCCACATGACGCCAGGCATGGCCAAGGGGGAAATAAAAGGCAGAGGGAGATTTGACGTAGAAAAAAAAGAATGCAATGTTACCAGTGAGGCAAAGATTGGAGCAATGTGTTCATAAGTCAAGGATTGTCACCAGTTACCAGGAACTGGAAGAGGAAAGAGGCAAATTCCCTTCTAGAACTTCTAGAGGTAGTGTAATCCTGCCAACACAATGACTTTAGCCCAGTTAAATATTTCACATTTCATGAGAGATTATTTTGTTTTAATCCACCAAGTAATAATTTGGAACAGAAGCTATAAGAAACTAATACATGTAGTAAGTTAAAGACAGATACTCTAAAACCTAAGTGTTAGTTGTTCAGTTATGTCCAACTCTTTGCAACCCCATGAACTGTAGCCCGCCAGGATCCTCTGTCCATGGGATTCTCCAGGCAAGAATACTGGAGTGGGTTGCCATTCCCTTCTCCAGGAGATCTTTACAACCCAGGGATTGAACCTGGGTCTGCTGCATTGCAGGCAGGGTCTTTACTATCCGATCCTAAAGTGAACCATAAAATAACACAGAAAAGAGTTGTAACCAGTGACTCAAAAGTAAAAAGGAGCTAAAATGGAATTTTAAAGATACCACGGGAGGTGAAGAAACGGGCCATTTGCTGCTATTTCCAATACCGAGAAGTAAGATTAAGAGAACGGCGGTCAAGCTGAAATCAAAGCTGTCTAACAGACAGCAACCTAGGAGTCAGTTAAATTCAAGGAACTTGCAGTAGTTTGGGAGAGAGGCACTAAGGCATTTTCCTTTGTGGGGAAGAGTCCTAGAGTTGTTCTAAAAGACAAAAAAATATTAATGTCCCTTCATTTCCCTCTACTTCTCAGTGCTTAAGTTGCTCCCTCCCCAGATGCTTATTTTTTTTCCCCCTGTCTTTCCATTGCCACAAAATTCATGTGTCCCATTCCAGGAACTATAACTACGTCTTTCCAATAATCCTTTACTGTTACGGAAGTTTTTATCTGGAAGAATCAGTCAGGAGCAAGAGCGACAAGAGGATTTTTATAAAACTTATAAAGATCCATTATGTCTCTGTCTTTCAGCCCATGAGGGCCAGTATAGGGGAGCATAAAGGCAAAAGACAGGACAATATGTGCCCAAATACTATGCAGTGCTTCATCTGTGACTTCTCATGGATTTTTCTATCTCAGGGAACTTTTACTAAGAGGACCAGAGTGCCCTTATGACCAAAACCCACTTCAAACAACAACAACAACAACTTTGAGGCTTTTTAGTGTCATCTTTGAAAGGATCTGATACTGGCTTGATAGAATTCAGGAGAAGTTGAGCTGTTAAGAGGGCCAAGCTATTCCCATCAAATAGCTTGTGAAAAGAAATAGTTCTGCCTAGAGTGCTGAACCAAACTGTCTCTTACAGCACCCTAGGAAGAGCTATTCCTTCCTTTTCACACATCTGACTCCTTAACGAATAGTATGTGTGCCGTCCTTTTATCTCCCAAGCTAATCAGTCAAAGTTCTGTAAATTTGCAAGATTTCTACTCAGAGCAGACACAAATTTCCCTCTTTTTGCATTTGGCATAGGTGAGTGTAATTATTGTCTGAAAAGGATCAGAACTTTCCTCTAAGCCAGGGTGAATCTTAGCATTGGTTAGGATGGGTGTGAGGCTGATCATATGATCATATGGACCCTCTAGCCCTCATCCCAAGGATAACAACAATCAAGTCACTGTTCAGGCAGCTGTCTTTGAACCTGCTTCCCAGTGCTCAGTTCACAGCCTTATCCCTAGTTCCTCCTCAGTGAGAGTAGAGATTATTTATTGCTGGATTGAATAATATAGCTGTTACTAAATCCAAGGACTTTTTTCAAATCATGCTGGTGCTGTTCAGTCACTAAGCTGTGTCCGACTCCCTGAGACCCCATGGACTGCAGCACACCAGGCTTCCCTGTCCTACACCATCTCCCAGAGTTTGCTCAAACTCATGTTCATTGAGTTGATGATGCCATCCAACCATCTCATCCTGTGTCACCCCCTTCTCTTCTTGCCCTCAATCTTTCCCACTATTAGAATCCTTTCCAGTGAGTCAGTTCTTTGCATCAGGTGGCCAAAGTTTTGGAGCTTCAGCCTCAGCATCAATCCTTCCAATGAATACTCAGGGTTGATTTCCTTTAGGATTGACTGGTTTGATCTCCAGTTATATGGACTAAATGGACTGTGGAGAGGTTCTTATATTTCCTGTTCCAGGAAGTCATGTCTTGTTCCTTCTTTGTCACTGAAACTGCCAACAACTGGGAAGGGTCTACAGTTTTGCTTATTCATTAGAAAACAAGTCAGCATACCACAGTATCATAGATCTTCGCAGAAGCTGTGAGACTCTCGTGCCAGAGTCAAAGGAAAGTTTATTAATCATTGCAATAGCAGCAGCCAGAATAGTAACACTTGTGCTTGTTCCCAAAGCCCTGACTCCTACAAAGCAATGGTGGCCAGCTGATGCTTGTAGAATAGAGCTGAGCTTGTAGAGCTTGAGAGGAATCCTGTTTAGGAAAGCCCTATCTTTTCTCCCCCTCTGGGACCTCACCTCCCCTGAACCTGAAGGAGGGTCCTTGTCTCGCACCTTCCCAAAGACTGTGGGGTAGAATGACTAAACCTGTTCAGCTCGTAGCCCCACCCATGAGCTTCCCTCCAACCTATCCCTCATCTTTTCTGAAAACCTCATCTTTTTTCAGTGGGAGACTTTGTTTCCACTGTCATGATGAGTCAACAAATCTGCCCTCTGCCCCAAAGAGGGATGTTAAATTTCTAAAAAAATATTTGCTATACAAATATCCTTGAAAAGATAGTCCAAATCAAAAAGGTATGAGAAGATATGCAGAAACATGAAAGACTGATGGAGAATTCTAAGGTAACAGTGAATATAATTTTTTAAGATTCAGAAGTTTTTTTGTTTTTTTTTTTTAAGTTTCATTCCTAGTCAACAGAACATGCTGTCCCTGGATCCTTAGTTAAAGCTATGCATGCACTATATCTTAGTTAACTGAGTAATAAATTGTATTCAATTCCAGCTGTGGCCAGTTCAGCTTTATCTAGAGTTAGTTTATAATAGTTCCCTCTGCTGCTGCTGCTAAGTCACTTCAGTCGTGTCCCACTCTGTGTGACCCCATAGACGTCAGCCCACCAGGCTTCCCTGTCCCTGGGATTCTCCAGGCAAGAACACTGGAGTGGGTTGCCATTTCCTTCTCCAATGCATGAAAGTGAAAAGTGAAAGTGAAGTCACTCAGCCGTGTCTGACTTTTAGCAACCCCATGGACTGCAGCCTACCAGGCTCCTCGGTTCATGGGATTTTCCAGGCAAGAGTACTGGAGTGGGGTGCCATTGCCTTCTCCGAATAGTTCCCTGTAGGGAATATTAAATATAGGTAGTTGTACAGCCAGGACATGAAAGCAACCTAGATGTCCATCAACAGATGAATGGATAAAGAAGCAATGGTACATTTATACAACAGAATATTACTCAGCCATTAAATGGAACAAATTTGAGTTAACTGTAATGAGGTGAATGAACCTGAAGCCTCTTATACAGCGTAAAGTAAGTCAGAAAAACAAGTATCGTATATTAGCACATATATATGGAATCTAGAAAAATGGTACTGATTAATCTAGTAGAGAACGGACTTGTGGACATAGCAGAGGAAGAGGAAGGTGAAGGTCGGACAAACTGAGAAAGTATCATTGACATATATACACTATCGTGTATAAAATAGGTAGGTAGTGGGACATCACTGAGTAACACAAGGAGCCCAGCCTGGAGCTCTGTGATAACCTAGAGGGGTTGGATGGGGGGGAGGCTCAGGAGGGAAGGGATATATATTAAAATAATCATGACTGATTCATGTTGTTGTATGGCAGGAAATAACACAAAACTGGAAGGCATTTTTCCACCAATTAAAAGATAATTTAAAAAAATATGTAGTTTAAAAATATTTTTAATTCCCTAGTTGTTTTGACTTTATCTTGAAACTAGGACTAGAAATGTCCCTTTAAGACTTTATGTTCAAACACAAAAACAGTGAATATAAATTTATATATATGGGGCTTCACAGGTGGCACAGTGTTGAAAGAATCAGCCTGCCAATGCAGGAGCCTCAAGAGATTCGGTTTTGATCCCTGGATTGGGAAGATCCTCTGGAGAATGAGATGGCAACCCACTTCAGTATTCTTGCTTGGAAAATTCCCTGGACAGAGGAGCCTGGTGGGCTATAGTCCATGGGGTTGCTGTATATACACATATATACAATGGGCCAATTCAGAGTCATGAAATTAAACTGATTTTCATAGACTTAGTACATACCTTTTCGTATGAGAGATTTAAACTTACCTTTAAAATCAGAATGTTGAAACACACTATTTTACATATAACTCTTAAAGGGTCTTTGAACATAACACTGGAATCACATAATAAGAAAACACTTGTACAAGTAATAAAATAGTTTGTTTCAAAAGGCCCCTACTGCTGAGGTTAAAATCTACCACTTAAGTCTATAGTCTTTTATTTCTCTCCTTCAGTTTCATGGGTATTTGTTACATTTCATCCCAATCTGTGAAGCGATCATATTTGTTAAAACCTAACGACCGTGGGGGGCGGGGGGGGGGGGGAAGGCGAGGAAATGAAACTAGTATGTAGAAAATTGGCTTATATATATGCGGACTTCTTGGTTAACTGAGTAATAAATTGAATTCAATTCCAGGTGCAGCCAATTCTTCCAAGCCTTTTCTTAAGTCAGTTTACAGTAAGTGAGTGAGTGAAGTCGCTCAGTCGTGTCCGACTCTTTGCGACCCCATGTACTGTAGCCTACCAGGCTCCTCCGTCCATGGGATTTTCCAGGAAAGCACACTGGAGTGGGTTGCCATTTCCTCTCCAGGAGATCTTCCCGACCCAGGGACTGAACCCAGGTCTCCCACATTGAAAGTAGATGCTTTACCATCTGAGCCACCAGGAAAGTCCATAGTTCTTATTCAAGAACATTAGATAATAGATAATAATAAACATTTTTATAATTCCTAGTTGTCCAACTTTTCCCCTTGAAATTTCAGTTTGTTTTGCACTTTGTAGCTATTCCTTGTTTTGTTAAACTGGAAAGATCGATTCCTAGAATTCATTTTAACTAAAGGAACTCATTTCCAATCAACACTTCACAAAAAACGTTTATTTTTGTGGGCTGGAGATTCTCGAAAACACCGAATACTTTGGAAAATAGGGGAACCTTAAACTAATCGCATGGGATTCCCAGGTAAAGCATGCCAGTGGTAAAGAATCGGTCTGCCAAAGCAGGAGACGCAGGAGAGGAGAGCTGGATCCCTAGGTCGGGAAGATCCCCTGGAGAAGGAATTGGCAATCCACTGCAGTATTCTTGCCGGGAAGGGAAAATCCCGTGGACAGAGGAGTCTGGCGGGATTCTGTGCGGTAGCAAAGACTCGGATAGGACTGAGACCACACAGAGCACAAATTAATCACACAGTCGAGCTCTGCGGCTACAGGCATTCCATGTATCCTCTCGTAATCAATTCTATTCAGAATTAAGAATCACTGCAGAATCGAAGCTTGCCCGCAAGCCTGAACTTGACAGTTGAAACATTCCTCCCTTTAGTGCAGCAAACGGCAGCTGCTCAGAGTAACTGTAGTCTGTACCCAGGTTTAAGGACCAGGAAGGCTCCTGCTAGTCAACAGAAACTCAAGAAACGTAACTCAGCAACAGCTTCTAAACAGGAAGACGCCGGAAGAAGCGTTCTTCCCGGGAAACTCCGCGACTTCCACGCACACCCCCGCTTTCCACCCCTCGGGTAGCTCGGAGCCCGCCCACCGGAAGTGAAACTGAGGAAACGCCACATCGAAGGCGTGGGCTGACGTAAGCGCGCCGACGTCCGGCGCCGTTCTTCCGGCGATGGGTGGTCCACGGATCGGGAAGGGAGGCGGGGCGGAGGCGGGGCTTGGGGCTGGTTGAAGCTCTGGTGGGTAGGTGGGTTCAGACCGAGGGGACTACGGGTCGGCGTTGGGCTCAGTGGGCTCGAACAAAGGACTCTCGGCCAGGGACTCGGCGCAGTGCCTTCTGACGGTAGCTGAGCGGCAGATCGCGGCTTCTCCGCCAACCAGTGCCCTCGCCGCGCGGTCCCAGTCGGCTTTACCTCGGTGCCCCACGGCCAGTCCCGCGGTGGGGGACCCGGCGCAGCGGCACCTGCTGCTGAGGGACCCCGCGGCCCGCCCAGGTGCTCATGATGGGGCTGATCTTCGCGAAACTATGGAGCCTCTTCTGTAACCAAGGTGAGAAGGATGGAGCTGCGCAACGGCTCGAATCCGAGACAGAGGGTCTAACCGCTGGAGGGGACAGCTGTGTGGGGGTTAGGGGAAGGTAAGGCAGGGCCCTCGGTGGACACAAACGTTCTGAGACGCAGAGAAGTGACTTAGTCAAGGGGGTGGGTAGAAACTCACTGTTTTAGGTTGGAAGAAGGTGCAAGTGATGGTTGCGAGAAACGGAATGATAGTTGCGAGAAATGGAAAGTCAGAAGAGGGGGCATTTGGTCTCCTGGGATCCAAACCAAGAATTTGGAAATGTTGCCAAAGGAAAGCGGAAAGCAACCTAATGATACCCGGAGGCATTTGGCGGGCCTTTTCCTTTTCTAATTAAGTATCCTAAGTTTTTCCCCAGGATGTGTTCGCCCAGAAACCTATCAACTTAAAAACAAACAAACAAACAACGTTACTAGTGCTGCTTTGTTTTCCGCCTTGCTGTTTTATCCATTTCGCCGTCACGTTCTGATTTCGCCTGCTTTCCCGGACTTGGGAATGAATTGAGACACACGGGTTTCTGGAAATCTTCGTCCTAAACCCTTTATTCCTTTCTTCGATATTGAAAGGCTCAATGCTTTTGGTTCTGTGGAGGATATTGCGTGTCGGTGATTCGTTTAGAAACTGGTTCTGAGATGTCTAAAAGTTGCAAGTCCAAACGGCCAAGAAGTTGTAAAACCTGTTCTCAGTCAGAGTAAATAAGACGTGATGGCTTCTGAAGAGAATATACCCAGACAAAAGGGCCGGCTATAGGTAAAGTTTTAGGCATTCTTTTAACTGTTATCTCAGTAATTAAAACCAGTTCTAAAACAAATAGTTTTATTTTGCTTTTACCATCCGGGCATAATAAAAGCCAGTGTTTTATGATAGTAGCAATCAGTTATTGCTAATGTGATTTATTTTTTCTGGATTTAAGAAGTTAGAAGAATGAAATGACTTTAGTCACTTGTTCTGTAGATCGATAAGAAAACTAAAATAGTCTTTTTCAAGGTTACAAGTTAATAAAGATGGATATATCCATACACATATGCGTATGTGTATAAACGAAATTACTGCAGGTTTCAAAGTGGCCAGAGTTTTAATTCCATATGGATATTATCCGTAACTTTAATACAGTATTTTTTCAGCAGTGTATGTTTTCTAATCCTCATTACATGAATTTACCATGTAAAGCAACATTTTAAGACATGTTTCAAAGTATAGAGATTAATAATTACCTGCTTATCTTTTCTCATAGTTTGAGTTCTCTGTAATTTGTCCCATCCCCTTTTCTCTCCTTTCTGTTTTATTACTGTGTTTATCATTTTTTACAGGTTTTTTTTTGGATGTAGACTATTTTTAAAGTCTTGATTGAAGTTTTTACAGTATTGCTTCCATTTTATGTTTGGTCCTGGGGCATGTGGGACCGTCGCTCCCTGACCAGGGCTTAAACCCACAGCCTCTGCATTGGAAGATGAAGTCTTAACTACTGAACCGCCACGGAAGACCCTGTTTATCTTTTTTTTTGAGGCTTCTTAATCAGACTAGAAGGGAATGAAGGATGAAGAGGGAAAATTCAGATGATGAAAGACATTCAATGGGCTACTTCTATAAATCATATACTTGTTTCATCCTTTTAAATTCCCATTACTATTTAGGAATTTTTCTTTTCCTTTAACTTCCTTGTTTAGAAAATTTAGAACTACGTAATGGTTATTCTGTCATTGTATTCATTCATACGACTAACATTTAGTCATAGGCCATAAAGCCAGACATGAGATTTAGACATAGGAGAGACAAAGGTTAAAAATAAACAGAAAAGTTGAAGTTAACGTAGTTACTTGCTCTCAAAGTACCCAAAAAAGATGCAGCATGGTAAATTATTTCACAGATAATGTAATAAAAGCATGGTGATGGTCACCGAGAAGGAGGCAATAAATTTTTTCTCAGGTCGTTCCTAGAATACATTACAGGAAAAGATATACTTGGACTTTAGTGATAAATAGGTGTTTACCAGGCATGCTAAGCAGTCTGAGTAGAAGTACTGATATGCAAATAGGAGAGGAATGAAATAGTGGGGTACATAATTTTGTTTGGCTGTATCCTAGTTTGCCTGGATGAAGTTGGAGAGGTAATGGGGAGAACCAGATCACAGAAGGCCTTGTGTGTAGACCAGCTAGCCATAGAGCCCTTCAAGAGTTTGGTCCTTGTATGTTATTTTTAGAGCAGGGGAATAATATGATCAGATTGATACTTTAGTTCTGTATTTTTGCTTTCTATTTGTATCATCTGACAATCTCAGCATTTTCCATTTTCACCGCTATGAGGCATCCAGTGATACTCAAATCACTCGGTCTTGGTTGCATATTAGAATGATATGCCCAAGGCTCCACCTCAGACCAGTTGAATCAGAAGGGGAAGGAGTGGCTCTGGGTGTCAGTGCCAAGATGACTGGAATATAAAGATGGACTTGACTGTTTATCTTGCCTTTAATAGTTCTTTCTCTTATCTTTCTTCCAACGTTTGTTTCCAAGCATCTTCTCATAAATGTAATATCTTTCTGGGAATAAGTAAAATAACAGCATGTGTTGGCTAAATAAAGCTATGACAAAGTGCATGCTTAATCTCTGTGATTTTTGTGTTCCCTTATTTTAAGCGAGGAGACTTATTACTTCAATGCACTTATCAACGAAGGAAGTAATTTTAAATCTGATTATCTTTGCAAACTATTGTGTATATCTTTGTGGTTGTTTATGTGTTTTGTACAAGCATATGTCAGAGGTAGTCTGAGTTCGGTTCCAGACTACCAGAATAAGGCGAATATTGCAAAAAAAGCCAGTTACACAGTTTTTTTTTTTGCTTTACCAATGCACATAAAAGTTATGTTTAGGCCATACTGTAGTCTATTAAATGTGCAATAGCATTATGTCTAAAAAACAATGTACATATCCTAATTTAATTATTGCTGAAAATTGTTAGCCATCATCTGATAATGCAGGATTGCCACAAACCTTCAATTTGTAAAAAATGAAATACCTGTGAAGTGCAATAAAATGAGGTTATGCCTGTGTAAAATGCATATGTAGATATCTGTCTTTAGAGTCACCTCAGAAATTGAGCACTCTTCTTTTTTTAAAACTTCCCAACTCTCTTAGGAATGAGTGGAATATGATGTTAATTGTAGTTCATTTTCAGAATCAAAGAACAATGACATTTTAATTTCATTAACTCATCATTTCCTTCTCATTGGTTAATTTCATGCTATCATTTTGAGCAATGATAGCCAATTTGTATAGCATTGTTACTGTTCTTCACTTCTGATGGCTTACATCTGATGTCTCCTGTTAGTATTTTGCTCTTAATTCTGGATTTTTTGCTAGTTTCAAACACACCAGACTTAAATTTATCACTGTCTGCCCCGTTTTCTAAAACCTGCTTTATCCATACCTTCAAATGGTTCAGATTTCTGATCAAATGTCATTCCTCAGAGAGCCCTTCCCTTCCCTGACCACTTTTACCCCAACATTCAGTCTTTACCCCCCTTGTTTTTCTGAGTAACGCTTATCACTCCTTGTAATAATATAAGTTTAGTTGTTTATAGTACTTGTCTGTTTGTTTCAGTAGAAATGAATTCCTCAAGGCATAAACTTTGTCTAATTTGTAATTGTATCCCCAATATAAAAAAAACTTTGTTCAATTTTTTTTGTTTTGTTTTTCAAACAAAAATTTTATATCAAAGTAACACACTTTTTAAAAAGTTATATAGTTCTAAAGTTTGTAAATGATGTGTATTAGTCAAATCACACGTTTCTGGATAATATGCATATTCTGGATAATATGGAAATTTTCATCATAATTGGGGTTTTTAAAAGAATTGAGGTATAATCAACACATAATGTTATATTTGTTACAGCTATTCTAATTATTTGTCTTATTGTGGTAGAAGAGAAATTAGTATTTTTATACCCTTTTCCCTCATTATCCCAGGATAGTATTTTGGGTTAATCCACACCCTGTCTTTTCATTTTTGTGACTGTAAAGGTTTGTTACTGCTGAGCTGCAATATGCTATAGTTATGTTTCCCTTTTTTCTGCAGCTTTCTCCCCCCTTGAATAATCACATCCATTGCGTTAGTTTTCTTTGTGCATGCTGTGTGCTAAGTCGCTTCAGTAGTGTCTGACTCTTTGTGACCCCATGCACTGTAGCCCCCCAGGCTCCTTGGTCCATGAAATTTTCCAGGCAAGAACAGAAGAGTTTCTACATCACACCTATCATGATCTAACCTTCCTACTTGCCCCGTCAGTATTCCATCCTGCTCTTAGTTGGACCTGTTTCTCATCTTTGACTGCTATCCTGCTATTCTGGACTTGTCTTTGCTACCATTCTAGGAATTTCCTTTGCTTTTCCATTTTATTAGAAATTTCTTTTTTTTCTTATTTCCTGGCCGTACTCCTTGATGAAGTACATCCTTCAGAAATTTCCTGCAAAGGTGTCCAAAGTGATAATTTTGTGTGTGTGATTCCAGATACCTGAAAACACCTTGGCCTGTCCTCATTTTTGATTTATACTTGGGCTGGATATAGAATTCCAAGTTGGAAAGCATTTCTTTCAGAATTTTGAAGGTATTACTGTCTTCCAGCTCCCAGTATTTTTCATTCTAGGAAATCTGTTTTCTTTCTACTTAAATTTAGGATTTCTTCCTCTACTAATCTGTAAATCTTATTGGTCATATGGTACTAAATGTTCTTTCTATTTTTCTTTCTTTTGAGAGTGTGTGTGTGTGTGTGTGTGTGTGTGAGAGAGAGTTCTGGGGTGTTTCTTTGTCTTCTAATCCTATTGACTATTTTTAGCTGTTATATTTCTAATTTATAAAAACTTACTATTTGCTAAATGTTATTTTGTTGTTGTTCTTATGTCATTGCTTCACAATGCTATGTCTTCTAAGTGTCTTAGGTTTGTTTCTGTTTCTATTTATTTTCTGTTTCTGTGTGGAAGCTTTCCCTATAGATCTGTTATAACTAATTCAATTGCATGAATATACCACAGTCTGTTTATTCATTTGTATCATGATGGGTTGTTAGATTGTTCTAAAGTGGTTTTACTTTTTTTCTTTTACCAGCAACATTTGAGGCTTCTACTTGTTCCATATCTTTACCAACGTTTGGTGTTGCCAGTATTTTAATTTTAGCTATTTTGTTGGGTGTGTAATGGTGTCTCATTTTAGTTTTAATTTGCATTTCTCTGATGACTTTTGGGTATTAACACTTGTTCATGTGCTAACTGGCCGTTTGTGTATCTTTCTTTGCAAAGTGTTTAAATCCTTTGCCCCGCCCCTTTTTTGAGGGTCAAAAAACTTTTTATTTATCCTGGAATTGTACTTCCCAGGTGGCGTTGTGATAAAGAACCCTCCTGCCAGTGCAGGAGAGGTAAGAAACATGGGTTCTATCCCTGGGTCGGGAAGATTCCCTGGAGGAGGGCATGGCGACCCACTCTAGTATTCTTACCTGGAGAATCTCATGGACAGAGCCTGGTGGGCTACAGGTGGACACAACAGAAGCGACTTAGCATGAATCCTGGAATTAAGTCTTCTGTCAGCTGTGTTTTGTGAATATATCCACCCCCCCCACCCTAACCCCCCAGCCTATGACTTCTCTATTCATTTTTTAATGGAGATTTTTCTGAGTGGAAGTTTTGGTTTTGGTGAAGTCTCATTTCTCTATATATTATTATTTAAGTGATTGTTACTTTCTGTATCCTGCTCCTTTCATCTAGAAGCTTTAGATTTGATGCTTTGGTCTGTGAGCCATCTCAGATTGTTTTGGGGTTATGATGTGAGTAGGGGTTGGGATTCATTATTATTATTTTATTAATGTGGATATTCGCCCCAGTAGAATTTACTGAAGACTTTTTTCCCCCAGTTGATTACTCTGGAGTCTTTATTGAAACACAAATGTTTCTCATTTGTTAGTCACTCAGTGTCCTGACTCTTTGTGACCCAGGAATCCTGCATTGTGGGCAGATTCTTTACCCTCTGAGCCATCTCTTACCTCTAGACTTTCTTTTCTTCTCTTGCAGTGACTTCATGAAAAATTTTAAAGCTGGTATTAGTCCCTTTGGTTTGTTAGGCCTTTTCAAAGAAAAGGTTTAAATTTTCTCTTTTGTTTCTTTGTTTCTGTTTCACTAATTCTTGTTTTTCATGTCCTCCTATCTACTTTTGAGTTTCCTTTCCTCCCCTATCCCCACCTTCTTAAGGGTTGGTTGGGTGCTACTCCAGTATTCTGAAGCTGCTTAGCATGCATGCATGCATTGGAGAAGGAAATGGCAACTCACTCCAGCATTCTTGCCTGGAGAATCCCAGGGACGGAGGAGCCTGGTGGGCTGCCGTCTATGGGGTTGCACAGAGTCGGACACGACTGAAGTGAGTTAGCAGCAGCAGCAGGGTGTCATTGTTTTTATCTTTTTCCTTTCATATATAAACATCTTAAAGCTGTAAATGTTCCTCTTATGTACTGCCTTGGCTTTATTTCACAGATTTTAATATATTGTATTGCATTCAGTTTTAAGAGAGGGTAAAATGTTCTCTTATATTTACCCACATTCCTGTTTTTCATGTTTTGAATTTCCATCTTGTATAATTTCCTTTCAGGCTAAAGGAACTACACTACCATTTTTGTAGTGTGGTTTTGCTGGTAAATCAGTTCTCTTAGTTTTCTTTCATCTGAAGATGTCTGTTTTGCCTTCATTCCTAAAGTGTATTTTTGCAGAAAATAGAATCTTGAGTTTTTTTTAACTTCATAGGCCTGTAATTTCTTAATCTATAAAGTATGCAAGGTGGCCCAGGTCAGTATTTTTGTGCATTTTTGGAGACCTGGTTTCCTCAGATTTGCCGTAGAGGTAACACATTCATTAATGAAGAGGTGGGAGAGAAGGAGTGGATAAAGCTATGATATTTTATGATTCTATAATAGTATAATATAGGACAGGGTTTTTTAGGCTCTCTCTTTTGCCCTCTCCAAGAGGCAGACTGTGCCTCATTGCTGTCCAGGCCTTCAGGTCTCAGGTTGTGACATCGTGTCCTCTGACATTTTATTCCCTACCTATTTCAATAATGGAAACTTATTTTCTATACATGCAGTATTTTAAATGTCCAAGTCACTGAATTTTGGCATAGTGCATCTTTATTTGTTTAGTTACATAGTTGTTCACATTCTCTGTGTTCCTAGAGGGCTTGTTCTGGTTATATGACAATTTTAGCGCAGATGTTATGTATCTAGAAGATAGCAATCCCTATTTCATGATATTTAGGTGGCTATCTTTTGTCTTAAGATTAAAAGTTGGTCATTTTATCAGTTATATTTTAATAATATCCAATTTTAGCATGATAAAATATTAACATTATTTCACTGTTTATTAACTGTCAATATTTACTGCCTCTCCAATACTTTTTGTTGTGTTAGTCCATTTTCATTGTTTAATAGTCTATGCTAAAACTACAAATTCTATTTGTTATCCTTACTAAAACTACAAATTGAGTATATAAAAATTTTTTTAGTTGGAAGAAACTTTTTTGTTTTCTTTTTCCTACTTATTTTTTTGAAGTTCCTTTTTCATCATATTTTTCCTGTTAGCCATTTTACCTGTATTTGTCTACAAGCCAGTGTGCGTACTAATTTTCTTTGAAGCCTCATCCTGTATAGTCTTTTTGTCTTCCTTACTGGGGAGTGGGGGGGTTGGGGGGAGCCAGCTTTTAAGGAAATCCAAGAGAATAAACACCAAAGCCAAGCCTGTCGAAAAACTTCTGTGCAAACACTTGGTCAAAATTAAACAAAAGTTCTATGATTGAGCATTTTCCTTCATTTAATATAGATAAACCTGCTTTGTGCTGGGCTCTGGAGATTCATCAGCTAGTAGCATTGGAAACAATTATTCGCAGACCTTTGTTGAGGGTAGAGGTGCAGCTTGGTCACTTGGGAGAGATTCCTAGTGAAGTAAGATGCCCACAGAGACCATCTCATGGGGTGTGACACAGTTCTAAAACATTTGGATTCCTTATCATTCTGATTGTTATGGCTTAACCCCAGAATTACTTGGTTTTCCACACATAACCATGCTCAAAACACACATTCCTTTCCCTAAGCATGGGCAGCCTATTACTCTATGACAACATGTTTTTTTAAATAAATAATGCTATCCGGAAACATTGGGGAAAAGACAGTAAATCTTAATTTAATTACATTTGTAAAGTCCATTTGAAATAAAGAATTTAGTGTCATACATCTTATGGTTTGTCCTCTTTAAGCTTAACTGAAAATTAACTTTTGTATTCATGGAGAGTAGTTTGAAGAGCTGGAAGATAAGAATATATGGCTTACATATACATGTTGAGGAGAAGTTGCAGTTATAAAAATATACAATTGTAAAATTTTCTCCTCATAACTTGAGAAATAGCAATTTTAGTGAAATGGAAATCTCTACTCCCTGCTCTGTAGATAAAAATGACATTAAAATATTTCAAGTTCATCTCAGAGGCAGCAGTTTGCAGTTCAACCTTTGGCATAAATCCTTTCTCACCTTAAGTTGAGACTCGCTGGAACCATAACTGATATATTTTGAAATTTATTTTTTCAGCCTACTAGGTAAATAAATAATAAAAGCACATCAAATGAAAGGCAAAGGAAATTGTTTTTAATCGAAGCTACTCTACAGGAAATCACTGACAGTTACATAGCTTAGTCTCTTAGCTGATCTTTTGGGTTTCAGCACATAAAAGAAGAACTGTATATGGCTTGTTGATTATGCCTAACCAAAAAGACAGCAGTACAGAACAAACTCCCTGTGTCATATTTTGCAAGCGTGATGGCCCCCTTTTAACATCAGGTCATACCATACACTATGGTAGTTATGATGGTAGTTAGGCTTTTGATATGTATTGATTTGAAAATTTGATAGAGCACTGTGATTCAGTAGTTTCAAGAAACTTTATACTTGATTAATCTAGACACCCACTGCTGGACATTTAAAGCAGTGTGTTAAATTTTTCTGCTATGATAAGGAGAATATGTGTCACTTTCCATATTTTTCTCAGTATTCCTTTGAAAACTGAATTCAATCTTTGGTCATTGACATACTCAAGTAGCAGCTAGACACAGCAGAGGCATTTGAAAGAAGGAGGAATTACAGGTGTGCATAGAATACAAACAGCTTTTATTTTATACTTTTTACTAAATGCTCTTTGAACTTGATTTTATTCTTATTTTATAGATAATGCTATAGAGATTTTTCAAAGAAAAGATTTCAGATAAACTTTTGGTGATTTCATGCTTTTAAAAAGCACCTCGCCGTTCTTTTCCTAATGGTGCTTTATTATAGAGGCTCAATTTTAACCTCAGAAGATAGTCTCAGTTTGCCTGAAGGATAGATACACGTCCCTTCATCATAAGACAGAGTTGAAATTTTATGTTTTGTCTTAATTGCTAGAATTCCATATCATTGAGGGAGAAAGGAGTCTGAAAAGGTTAATCTTGATTAACCTTAAGTTAATTAAGCATTTGAAACTTTAATGAAGTTCATACTCCATCTACCTTCAGTGTTTTCTTTCCTAACAGTTTAAACTCGGGGCCAGTCTTTTCAAAATGATGGGTTATTTATGAGTTTACCATTACAAGTCTTCAGTACCATAACAGTGATTATAATACAACTGTAAAGCCGAGAGCAGGCCTGTTTGTAAATGGCCCTGTGTGTTCACTTGAATTGCTCAGTAATGATGGTACTGTCTTTGCATACCCTTCTCCAGTTCAGGTTGAGTGCACCTTTATATTAGAGGCTTCTTCTCATGTCCGCTAGGGCCACGTGGTCTCCAGATCCGGGGCAGGTGGAGTTTCCAGCTGTCGCCAAAATTTAGGATCTCTGTTCCTTCACTAAAAAGAGTGCTGTCATTCTTGTACTGTTCTCAGGGACAGAAGCAGGGCAACACTTGAAGATTGAGTCCATCAGAAATTACGGGACACAAATCAAAAGTCAAAAAAAGAAAAAGAATGATAGTGAGTTAAGATAAGGAAAGAAGTTGTATTTTTTTTTTAAAAAGTAACTCCTGCCATAGAGAAAATAGGCTTTCCAGAGGACCATGTCGTTTGTCTTGCAGTACCATAGACAGTGCCTGTGTAGCGTGCGGGTCATGAGGAGATAGACATGTTTTGTCACATGAGAACTCGTATGTGAATTATGGCTCCTCTTTTTGACGGGTGCAGTATTGATACTGTTTGATTAGATGTATAATCAGAATTTTGACATTCATCAGAGGTTACCAAGAGCATCAGGGATCTGATATGAAGTGTAGCAGATTTACTACAAATCAGTTGATTATGTGGCTGTTCTTAGGGCAAGTTCCTTAAATACCCTGTTGAGTTCGCTGGTAACTTTTTAAACGTTCTGCCCTGGGAAAGAGGAATCATACATTCTGTATAGGTTAAAAGTCTAGCAAAGATGATATGTAAAGTATTTTTTGAATTCTAAGGCAGTTCCCAA
Source organism: Cervus canadensis (assembly GCF_019320065.1). Classification (NCBI taxonomy): domain Eukaryota; kingdom Metazoa; phylum Chordata; class Mammalia; order Artiodactyla; family Cervidae; genus Cervus; species Cervus canadensis. The sequence goes on along the minus strand of NC_057395.1, from coordinate 64,588 downwards.
ATATCTACTACTTAACAGAATAATTAGCTGGGCCTTAAAAATGTGTTATGAAAGAAATGACACTTCTAATGCATGGCACCAGAAGAGGGGAACTGAAGAGTTTTCTTGTATGAAGAGTGGAAACAGTTGAAAAAGCATGAAAAACTCAGTAATTGCTTATTTGTCTGTAAATTAACATGAGGAAAAAAGTCTGGTTGAAATTATGTGTCTTAAAGAAACTGTACATCTTGTTATTGACAGGGAATACTTTTCAGTTTTTTTGATTTTTTAAGTGGAAAGGAAAAAAAATCTTGGTATGTGTAGATGGGAAAACATCCAACTGTAAAAACAACTTGATAAAAAACTAATTTGATTGGTAGAGAGGGCAAGCAGGTGTGTACAACGCTTTTTTTTAAACTTACATTCTAAGTCATGCTGTCTCGTCAAGATTACTATTTGGGTTTTTTCCCCAAACTCAGTATAAGTGACAAAGTTCTCTTGTGCCTGCATCTTACCCATCGCCCAGATTGTTTTATAAGAGAGAGAGAACGGCATAACAGATTGCCTCACTTAATGCAAGTAGCCTTGATATTGTAAAGCTTTCTTTCTGTCTGTTTCTTAATCCAGGAATAAATATCCAGTGAATGATTCTCATTAGAGAGCTAAGTAATAATCATTGTTGAAAGCGTGTAATTGAAGTGTGCAGCAGTGTTAAATGTTTCTGGTTTGCTTTCTTTTTGTAGAACACAAAGTAATTATAGTGGGACTGGATAACGCAGGGAAAACCACCATTCTTTATCAATTGTAAGTATGGGTGTTTGATTAAGCAGTTTTTATTTTCAATATTGGAGCTAATTTTGTATAATTAATAAGAATGAGATGCCATTATAAGGGGAAAACTTAAACATACGGTTTTGTATTTAGCCAAACACAAAATTTATTAAGCAGTTTTTAAGGTAAATTTGCTGTATGTTTGCTACAACCTTACACTCATTTTTTTCCAGCCTTGAAAGAAAGAATTAATATTAAACTAAAAATAATGTAAGCACACATTCCTGTGAGGGAAGGATGGGTTAAAGTGCATTTTGCTGAGGTCATTCCTCTGAGTCCGTGTGAACAGAGTGATATCTTGAAGCTATTACTGCTCTCCTGACTAATAGCTCAGGAATTGTTTAACATACCCAGACTTGTCAAATCAAAAGAAATGAAGATCGCACCTGAAAATACTGCTTTAGCAGCTTGCAACAAGAGGCGTGAGACTTCCAGAGAGATACATTACTACTTTCAGGATATTTTAACAGCCCATCAATCCACTTGTCAGACTGCCTCCCATTATCCTCTCAGTGCCAATGCAGTGATCCTGGTTAAACAGTGGAAATGGATCTGTGTCCCAGGCATTTTAACACATAATTATAAAATACAGTGCTCCATTGTGTGCTTCTTGTCTCTTCCCACCTCATCTTAAGTACATCAGCTGACAGCTCTCCAGAAATACTTCACTTAAGCAATGCTTAATGTTTTTTTTTTTTTTTTTTCGGCCGCTTTTCTGAAAAGCTACCAACTTACGGCTTGTTGTTTCAGAGTTGAATAACTACTTGTTTTTCTTTGAAACATTCATCCATTGGTCGTTATGTAATTTAGTATGCCTTAGCCTTTGGCCATTAGAAATAAACATTTCAGAAACCTGTCGTCATTGTTGAAGTAATTTTGCATATAGCTTCAAAAATACGTACATTAAACCCAAGGGGAGAATTACAGGCTTCTTCCAACACAGTACTGACATAGGCAGATAAATTTTGTTGAATTAATTGATTAATTTAGCTTAACTGATGATTATGATAATACACGTGATATGAGCATCAGTGTATTTTCATTTGCCCATCGACTATAGTTTTGGTTAATAGACATTTAGTAATCTTTATGGCTGAGCCAAGTTTTAGCTTTCTTGGCATAGACAGTCTTTAAAATGATCTCAAGCCCTTGTAGCTCAGTTGGTAAAGAATCTGTCCACAATGCAGGAGACCCGGGTTCGATCCCTGGGTGGGAAAGAGCCCCTGGAGAAGGAAATGGCAACCCACTCCAGTATTCTTGCCTGGAGAATCCCATGGACAGAGGAGGCTGCCAGACTACAGTCTGTGGGGTCGCAACAGTCGGACATGACTTAGTGACTAAACAACCACCATACTCAAGCCCAGAACAGGATGGCACATCGACTGTAGTTTTAGTTAATAGACATCCAGTAATCTTATGGCTGAACCAAGTGTCAGTTTTCTCATGTAGACAGTCTTTAAAAAATGATAGCCTACTTACTATTCATTGGTTACTACTTTACAAGTATAGATGACACAGTCACCTAGAAATTTGCTCTTTCAGCGTAGAGGATTGGTTCTCCTCTAACTGATAAGAAGACATGGAACTATTGGAATTCTGGCCACAAAAATGCACTCTCACACCACACAGTTCTGTCCAGATCAAGCCTGTAGTTTATTCTATTAAAAGAACCAAAGAGCATTCCTTCAGTTGTTGTTTGTCTAGGTATTTGTTTTTACAAATGTTCTGCAAGGTTCTATTTTTGTCGCTAGTGATTACCGTCATTGGTGCAAGTAAAAAAGGTTGATTTATATGAAAATACAGAAATAACAGTTGCTTTGGGTTCTCAAGATTTACAAGGGTTTTTATGGTATCTGTCTTTTAACAGCTTAATGAATGAAGTGGTTCATACATCTCCAACCATAGGAAGCAATGTTGAAGAAATAGTTGTGAAGAACACTCATTTTCTTATGTGGGATATTGGTGGTCAAGAGTCACTTCGATCATCCTGGAATACGTATTACTCAAATACAGAGGTATACTGAGGTTACTTCTGAATTTGAATGAGAAGAACCAAAGAGTAAACCCAGAAAACAGATAGGCTGTACAGAAGGCATAGTGACAGTTCCCTTTTAATAAGATTCTTTCTCTGTAAGGAATTTGAGGTTTTCAAATTAAAGAGGAAAGGCAAGTTGGGAGAATAATGGGAGCTATTATAGTGGAGTGCTTACTGTTGTCCGGCTCTCTCAATTCATCCTTAGGCTGATACTGTAATATCTCCATTGCTGGAGAAAGTGGACACTAGGATGAGCTATATTACCTTTCCCAACCTTAAAAGAGGCTGTGGTTAGGGGGAAATACAGTATTTTAAGCATAATTTAATATAGGATTTTTAAATCACATAAATTGAGCATTCACATTTTTGATGAGATTATATTTTAAATAAAAAGCAAATGATTTGCAAGCCATCCTCCCAGCATTTGCTTTCACTTATTTCATTATTTGAGTCAACCCAGGAAGCAAATCTGGAGTATCTTTTATATTTGTGTTTATTTAATCTTTTTAGAGGCAAATTTTTTTTTTTTTTAAAAGTGCAGTGCTATTGAGAGAGGTTTATCTTCAGGAATACTAATGCACAATTGCATCTATAGTTTTTATTTACAAAGAGGTACACCAAACCAGTTACTCTTTCTGTAATGAAACCTCTTAAAAATTGAGTTTTTTTTTTTTTTTTGAGAAGGAGTTGCAGAGGAGGTGGGAGTATTGATGCAAGGAATTTTTGGTGAATAACTTGTCTTTTAAAATAAAAAAAAACATAATATTCCTCTAGATTTATAATATAATAGCCTATGTGTATGTGTGTATATATTCTAGTGCAGTGTGTGACTGGTCAAACCATAATGGCATATCATAGATATTTAGCAGTTGTAGTAGTGCTTAATTATTTTTATTTGCAAGGGGAGGATAGGTTGATAGGCTAATATTTACAGTTATAGGTTAGATTAGTATATATTTCTATATAACATAGTAAAATAACATTCTGAAAATAAAATGTGTTAGAATAAGGGAAGAACAACATTTTAACATAGCTGTAATTTCGTCAAAGCTTACCGTTAACTCCAAGTCTGAAGGGAGCAGTTACATTTGGTGAATAGATCAGAGTTGGTTCCAGCTGATTCATATGTATTGATAACATTCCTAAATGGTAGTTTTTCAATTTGTTGACACAAAAAGACTTCACATTGGTCCAGAAAGACATCCATTATTAGTGACTCCACTTACATGAATTGTCCTTAGAAACTATTTCTACAAGAATATCAAAATTACCACAGAGAACTTTTTTGACCTTCCATGTAATGTAGCACAGTAGCATAGCACATAGCATTTGCAGTTTTAGGTTCTTAGGTAGAGATTTTATCTGCATAGTGATTTTTGTTCACTTTGTTCACCCTTCTTATCTTGCTTCTTAAATTCTTTACATCATTTAAAAGCTGAAATGTCTCCATTTCAGTACAGCAAGTTACACAGTCATTGACTAATTTCTGACACCTTCCTTCTTTAACTTCACAGAGTTACTTCCCATATTCTGTCTATTCTGATTGTATTTCTTACATTTGTCCCCTGTTCTTAGATTCCTTTTATCTCTCTATAAGCTCTTGCTAGTTTGTGCTCGGGTTGCTCTAGGTGTTTCTTTTCCCTAATTGTAAAGTCATTTGGACAATATGACTCTACCCCACCTGTGTATTTGACTCCTCTTCTATAACCCTCAAAGTGTTTAGTCTCATTTCTTTTTCTTCTGTATAAGATGTTCAGGTTAGGAATGATTTCTCATTGTATCTTATTTTTCTTATCAAAGATGCTTTATTTTGAATATGTAACACACCTTTCTTTATTTACACTGTTATCAATAGCTTTTTCCTGTTCTCTTAGACTATTAGTAACATCCAAGTGTGTATATATATTTCCATTTAACACATTTTTCTTGCCCTTCTATTGTTGATACTTTATGTAAAAAATTTTTCTTTTAAGTTTTAGTGAGTTATTTAAATTACTGTGACTTTTTTAAGACTGTGGCTTTCTTTTTTAAAAATACCTTTTACTACCTGCATTTTAAAATAAATCTTAGTATATATATTAAGGGCATATTATATATTCAAATATCACTTTAAAAAAATAAACTCCAGCATGGTTTTTATTTGTTGAAGTTGTGTTATGTTTCTCATTAACATTTGGATTTTACTGCTTGATGTGATTCAGTATAATACAAATTCTTTATGATGAAAAATACCAGTTTTATAGTGATGATGTTCATAGTAGAAAGTACTTCTAGCAATAGAGTAGTTTTGCAGAAAACATGAACATCCCATTCAATTTTCTTTCTTTTTACTTGTCTTCTAGTTCATCATTCTTGTGGTTGATAGCATTGACCGGGAACGACTAGCTATTACGAAAGAAGAATTATACAGAATGTTGGCTCACGAGGTAAATTTTGAAAACAAACATAAATGGAGTAAGGTATCTCTTTACTGGTTTTGTGTTTTCACAAAGATTAATGTGCTCAGCTGTTGGTTATTTCTTCATTAACAAAGTTTTATATATCAAACTGATGAAAGTCATGAAGTCAGAAAATTTTAATACTTTTATCAAACTTAAGAAAACCCAACACATTAATCTGGAGACTGATGCTGTTAATTGAAAATAGTTTTCACAGTTAAAACTACTTGTAAGTCTGATAAATTGTGGCAAGAGAATGGAAAATTTAAGATCTTTTCATCCCTACAGTTTATAATGGGCTACCCTGGTGGCTCAGTGGTAAAGAACCCTCCTGCCAATGCAGGAGGTGAAGGTTAATCTCTGGGTCAGGAAGATCCCCTGGCAGAGGAAATGGCAGCCCAATCCAATATTCTTGCCTGGAAAATCCCATGGACAAAGGAACCTGGAAGGCTACAATCCATGGGGTTGCTTAATTCTAAATAGTTCATATATACAAAAGACTTAGTAAAACATTTATGTCACTGCCACTCAATATAAGATGTTAAATACCTTGTGAGATCTCTCCAATCTGATTTTCTTCTCTTCTCTCTGAGAGGACCCTGAAAGATTACACCATCCTAAAAGTGATGAATATTATGCATATTGTCACTGTGCACATTATTACTACAATTTTGTGTACCCATCAACAACTATATAGTATTTTACTCTTAGTGTATCTACCACAGTTGATCTGTTCTTCTGTTAATGAACATTAAAGTTACTTCCAGTGTTTCCAGTTCTGCAGTGAATGTTAATCAGTGAGCTTCAGTTGAACAGACTAATTAGTATTATTGTCCAACCCTCACCTTCAGTACTCTCCTTTAAATTCTGGAGAGATTCTATAGTATACTATATTGACCTGTTAGAATATTGCTCAGATAATTTTAAGTCATTATTTCAGACTCAGGTTTATTTTACTTTTAGCTTGACCCATGTGGCCCAACAACAGAAAAATAACTTTTAATATCTAGCTTATATTAGTTTAATGTCTTTGTTAGAGTGAATCATTAAATCATGGTTCTTTGAAGTCATTTTTTATTTCAACAAAAATTTTAAATTATCAGTGCCTGATTATTTTAAAGTACAGAGATTTCATTATAATTGTTCCATAGGGCCTATTCTACTCTCCTGCTTCATTAGTTTTATTTTGAATTGTGATATTTGACATAAATATTTAATTGGGGGAGAATAGATACATGTGTATATATGGCTTAGTCCCTTTGCTGTCCACCTGAAACTCTCACAGCATTATTAATTGCCTATACGCCAATATAAAATTTAAAAGTTAATAGAAGATTTCATGTTGATTGCAGGATTTACGGAAGGCTGCAGTCCTTATCTTTGCCAACAAACAGGATATGAAAGGGTGTATGACTGCAGCTGAAATCTCTAAATACCTCACCCTCAGCTCAATTAAGGACCATCCGTGGCACATCCAGTCCTGCTGCGCTTTAACAGGGGAAGGGTGAGTGTGTGGCTTCCTTCACATTTCTCCCAAGTGTGTTCCACCAGCTTGCTTGCTTCTTTGAATCCTGTTCCATTTTTGTTCTTATGGTGTCTCAGGTTGAAATAATTTTACTCAAATGCTACTGTTAAATTACAGTTTAACTAAGTTACCAACAATTTTTTTTTTTGTAACTGTTACTATAAATGGAATGTTTCACCAAAAAAGGGTAAGAACAAACTTTTGAAGAAAGTTTTTACAATCTAGATTTTCAGTTGTTCATTTCTTGCTTGTGTCATTCATTAACTGGGAGAAAACTAATGTAACCTGAATAAAAGAGGAGATGTCAAAGAAATTAAGTCTAAACTCCCAGCTTTCCACAAGAGTGCGTCTCTTTCTTATCAGGAGTCATTTTGGAAGGCACACTTCTAAACAATGAACAATTAAGAAAAATGCCATTCTAATGTATTCTTCCTTTTCAAAGAACTTCCATTTGGGCATAGTAGGCTGAGGAGAACCCATTGTATTACATATGGACTGCCTGGTTTATTTCTAGGAACTTATTTATCCTCAAATCAAACTGACCTTCTCATTATTTCTCATACTAGAAATAACTTGTAATATAGTAGCTATATGTTGATGTTTGGACCTATACTTGTAAAAATATACTTAGAGTAGACTTAAAGGATGCTTTCAGTTTTTAATACATAGTTTCTTTATTTTGAAATGACTTTTGCTTTCTGTTTCAGGTTATGCCAAGGTCTAGAGTGGATGACCTCCCGGATTGGTGTGAGATAACTTTTTTGCTCGAAAGAGACTCTATTTATTCTGTGACATGAACCTAGTACATTTGGCTGCTAAAGCAGCAGCATGTTTAATTAATTTATAACAACACAAACCTCTGTGAGCAACACTTGAATCAAGTGCAGCTGAACTGGAACATAAAAGATTTTTTAACTTTTTTTTAATGCACTAATCTTCAGTTGGATAAACATAATGTATAACTGTTTTCAGCAACAGAATTCTTCAGACTTCTTATTCTAATTATTCAACGACTGCCTTTTAAGAAATATTTGTCATATGTTTAATGTTTTCTGAAGTATTGTAATAACTTTAATGACCAGTTTTCTTTTCATTTCTTGACTGCCCCCTCCCCCATCAGATAATTACCAGTTGTGGAAATTGTCAGGTACTGTTTGCAAACTTACCCAGCACTAAATATTTGCTCCCTCTGTAAACCACTTACTTTTGGACAGAACTTTATTATAGAGAAAGAAGTATGCCTAAAAGAAATATATTTAAGGAGTGGATGAAACATCATGAGACCTGCCTTTTAAATGAGTTGCTTTACCCCACATTATTGCAAGTCATGGAATAATTTTAAGTTTCTATTAGCATCTCAATTAAGAAGGCTGTTTATCTTAGAAGAATTAACTTCAGTTTTCAGCCTACAACACAGGATTGGTTTTGGTTAAAAATTAATAATAGTAAAATATTTATTTCAAAGCCCAACTTCAATAGTAAATACTTTGATTAAATATGATATTTTTAAGAATGTCACATTATTCAATGCATGTATAACTATCAGAAATTACTAAAGTATACCAGCACTGAAAATATAACAAGGCACTTGAAATATATTTTTACTATCAATTACAAACAACTTTATTATCAGCAGAAAGTTCACCTGTTTCATTTGCAAGGGTACCACATCTGCTTTGGGCAATAGTTAAAAAGCAGAAGAATAAACAGTTCATTTTATTTCTTAGAATTTGAAATTGTATGATAGTGTCTCTACCACCAGCAGTATATTACTTAAAAAATCCGTATGACTTTCCTTAAATCTGTTGTAGTGTAATAGGCTTGAAACAATTGCCATTTGTGTAATTATGCCTTGTGTTCTAAAATCTTTTACTGGATTATAGGAAACCGCTGAACTTAATCGTGGCTGTTAGAATATTACTATGAAACTCAAGTTTAATACACTAACAACTTAAAAGATTTTTTTGCTAGTTAAAAACTCATAATCTAGCAAAACTTTATTTTATTGGATAGCATTAAAACATTTTTAAGGCAGTGGTCTAATATGAACAGTAATCTACATAGTGCATACCTTAAGAGAATGGGGAAAAGTATTGTAGTTTTGATCCTCTTTATTTCAAATGTGTGCTTTTGCTATGATGAAAGGGATAAAACACACACATAGAGAATAATACTTTATTTTTGCAGTATTCTTTCATTTGGGTCAAAAATAGGATTCAGTGTTCATAAAAATATCAATACCTATTCAGAAGCGATATTTTAATATTTTTACTGTAGGTTGTTTAAATTTTGCTGTTTTCAGGTATACTGGATTTGTTATAGTCTAATTAATTTAGTTGAATGTGGTGACATTTTTCTGACTCCTGTTTAGTAGTAGTACTCCCTGGAACTGGAAATCACCAGAGGAGAACTCTCTGGGCTTTGGGACCTAGTTGGGACTTGTTTTCAAGCTTTTTCTTAAGTGATATTGTACCAGGTAGAGGGTAAATTTTGGTTTTAATATAATATGTAATCAGGAACAGGAGAGAAAAATAGACAAGAATCAGCATGGTGTGTATGTGGGGTAGAGTAGGGGCAGGAGAAATTATGAAAATCCCATTTACCTAAAGCACACTTTGCCAGAATTTCTATCTTGGGTTGTATAGTTTAGCCATGAATACTGGGGATAATTCTCTGAATTCTTTCCTGAGAAAAATCATATTTAATACTCCTGTATTTGTTCTTATTGTGATATCTTTCTTCTTGTATCTAATAAGATTGGCTGGCTCCATTTTCTTCTATCAAATTATATGGTTATTTTTTTATATTACCACATCAGCATTATACTGAAAGTGTTAATAGTCGATTGTATTTTGTCAGACTACTAGTGTAGACTCAAGTTTTCTATTTGATCTTTAAAATACAATTTGTTTTATTTTCTAAATGCTTTTTAAAAAATATTTGTTGGTTCTGGATTATAAATGATTTATGTCAGCTGTGTGTTGAAGATGAAATAGATGTCCAGCTAAGTTTTGTGCCAACGATTGGGAAAAGTTCAATTAGAAAATTCATGTAAGACTTTTTAAGTTTTTTTATGGGTTCACATTAGATAGTTCCTCTTGTAGTAATATGAAAACTGATTATCCTTTACTCCAAGAGAATGTTTTGACCCAAGCACGTATTTAACATTGAAGCATTGATTCTGACATTTATTGAAAATCAGTCAACTATAAGATACTGTCTGATGAAAAAATGTAAATTGTGATTAGTGCCTTTATCTGTATTTTGAGATAAGTTCTCAATTTTGTATTATACCTGTTCTTTAGAAGTCATACTTGCAGCTCATTAATTTAACAATAGTTCAGGTTTCACCCTCCCTGTCAATCCCTTAGTTGCTTAGAAAAATTTCTAATAAGTGGTAGAAGGCAGGGGGTAGAAGTAACCCATGTTACTTCTGGGAGATTATTCTACCTATTGTTTTTAATTTGAGATAAAGAAACTAAATTTAAACAAATCTTTGGTTATAGCTAAAATGTAACTGTTACCCTTGTAAGTTCAAGGCATTATTCTTAATACTGAACATGTTGCATTCTTCCTGTTTAAACCGATCTTTCTTATCAAATCCCATTTGAGAACTTTTAGAATTAATAAGCCTTTTTATATGGGAACATAGCTGCGTATTTTGTTAATGTAATTTAATTCCTTTGAAATAATATATCTATAATCTATTGAATAACGTGATTAAGTACACATTTTTGCTTTTAGGTTCTTTGTTAGTATGCTTAAAGGTATAATTTTATTCTAGCTTCACTAGAGGAATGATGATAAATTGAAATTTCATTGTTAAAAATTATTTTTTAAACGGATGCTACTCTTGTAACCATAGTCATTTTGATTAAGCATAAATTAACTTTCATTATCTTTAACCTAAGGAGAAAACAATTATTTTCCTATGGAAACCATGAGTGATATGGGCAGTGCTGTAAGCATTATTCTCTGAAGAGTTATGGGGAGCCACAAAGCAAAGAAAATTTTAAAAAAATGAAAGCTTTATTTTTAAAAAAGTATTTTTGATGTAGTATCTTAGGATGAATTATAAATGGATTTGTCTCTGCCTAGAGCTCATTGAATTCTTAACTATGTAAAAGAATACCAGTTGAAAAAATGTACTGGTATTATTCCTAGAATAGATTAATTCCCTTGATATTTATCTTTGAAGACCAACTTTCTGAGCCTAACTGGCTTTGGATCGAAAACATATTTCATACTTAGTTCAGTTCTAAAGGATCTTTTTTATCTTGTCAGGGTATAGTCACTTCATGATACTGCGTGATGGCTTGTAGCCAGTAGAATGTAGGGCTAGCTATCTAAAGCAGTAGATTTGAATCTCAATTTGGCCGTGACCTGTTTGACCTTGGACAATTACTATTGTTTGTGGCCTTCTTACTATTTTTCCCATACTGAAGAAAACTACAGCAGCAGTGCAACTTTTGGTTTTAAAATTCTGAAAGTTTATATACTACTATTAAAAACTGAAGGAAGAAAAAAACACCCAAAACACAACAACAAAAAAGAAACAAACCAGACAGAGGAAGGACATGTAATATGAAATTGCATTTATTTTAATCTATTATTTGATTCCCACCTCATTATTATTTCATTTAGTATATCGATACAATCAAATAAGAAAGCAAAGAATTAACTAGTAACTGCTACTCCGCTTAAACTGAGCTAATAGTTAATGAAAATGCAAAACAGAAAATGAGCCACATATTGCTAAGATATTTAAGCTATTTACAAAACACCAGTGTATACTGGGAAGTGCTCTCTTCTGGAAAATATCTTGCTTATTTTCCTGGCTTTTACTAATTGGATGGAAGTGGTTAGTTTGTTCAGAGCTTATTGGCTTTAGAGGATTACCCCAAACTCCAGTTCTGTGTTGATTTTCCAGTATTGAAAGGATAGTGCAGCCAGGATGTCAATATTTTACAAATGTCTTTATAAATCTGTAAGTAGTTTATATTCAAAGTCAGTTTTTTCAGTAATGTCTCATCCTTATTCATTTAGCATTACTGTGAAGACTGGCATCTAAAAGCCAGGTCCCCAAAAAGTATATTTTAAGAGTTTCAGGTAACCAGAGTTATACAGAAGAAGGCCAATTTAAAAAAAAAAATTTTTTTAGCTGCTTTGTTTTAAATTCAAGATAGAAAAAATAATGTGTTTCACAGACCTAAAATCAGCTTTAAATATATAAAGTCTTGTGAGATATTTGAGAAATGTTAATTTAGAGGTTTAGAAGCATGTGTAGAAACAAAAGTCAGAAAACTTGATATAATGTGAGGTTAAAATCTTCAGTAGAAAATTTGAATGGAAACAGTGAACTGCCCCCATTCAAGGCACTTAAAACTACTAGAAAATTCAGTCTTACTGTAGAACCAGATGGCCTATATTCCTGTTAATGTGACCAAAGGATTGGAGACTGATCGGGTTTCTAGAATTTGAGAGTATAGTCACAAAAAGCCCCTTTTGCATTTTTATAAACCAGTAATCTGCCTTTTTTCCCCCTAGAAATGGAGAAATAATGTGCTGTACATGTCTTCTGGAATAGAAAACAAAATTCTAGAAGAATAAAAATGTTCTCTTGCACAAACTTGTAAAATTTTAATTTAAAAATTATCTCATTTTTCAGTCCATATGGTGTCGTCCTCCAGTTTATGTGGTGTGGCACCATCCCATTAAATCCCCCTCCCCCAGACTGGATTGAAATAGACAGATTTCACAGCTAAAGGATAACATTCCTCAAAGACTGTTTTCTTTTAGTCTAGTTTACCACCAGCAGACTAACGTGGAGCAGATCCACATACTGTTCATTAAAGCACATGGCCAAGTGCTTAGTCAATATTTAATCAGTTTAATTAAAACCAAGTAAGGGAAAGGAAAAACTTTAAAATTTAATTGATTTTTATTATACTGTGAATATATTTGCATCAGTGTTGGTAAGATATCAAATGACTATCAGTTGATGTTGGTTATATATCATTTATTGGTTCATCTTTTGGCCATATTCATAAAAGACTATAATCATTTTAATCTTCTTATATTTTCCTTCAGGAAATTCAGGGACTCTGCAGCCCCTATTTTGTTCTCTTGGAGTAAACTATTCAGTGTAGTTAGGAAAACTTTTCATTTTGATTTTTCTTAAAAGTTGAGCTGCTATTTCATTAAAAGTGTGAAATAAAATGATGGTTATGATTTTTTTCCATTATGTAATTATTATAAATTTTACCTTATTGATCACTGTACAGAGGATGGTTAAAAAAAAAAATAAAGCTAATAATCATTCAGCCTTGCTTTGTGTTAGTTCTGATGAGAATATAATGATTATAATTGCACATTGCCATCTTAACATATTTGGTGCTTTAGAGCATGAAAGAGGAAACAGCAGGCCCTATATAATATACTTCTTGCCTCAGAATGTAAAACTACATTAAAGTGTCTGTATGTTTATGTTCATTTCTTAAGATTTATACAAATTGTTATCCATGAAGCTTCAGGCTTTCTGCAAACATTGTAACAATATCTTAGCTAATCAGCTTGGTAAAATGAAGATGGTGTTAATAAGGCCAAAATTATGACTTGGATCTCTCTGGGGGTCCACTGGTATTGTACAGAGGAAAAAAATGTCTTTCATGCCACAAACTTGCTTCTTAATCCCAACCAAACAACTGAGATGTGTGCTATTGGTTCAGTATATAAGCATTCATAAAATTAAAAGAGCAAACAAATTATTTAATGCACTCACATCATCACTTCTTGAAAGTGGTTCAGAACATGTTCTTTTAATGGTGGGGTTTTAAAGACATTTTAAATTTTTAATAGTTTTATTACTGTCATAAAATGCTTCTATATGTTAAGGTTAGGTTACTGGTACTCATGACTTTATTTCTGCAATTATGCTGTAATACATTGCTTGCATGCCTACTTATCCAAGTGAAAGGATGCTGTTTGCTCTGGAATGTTCATCTTTTAGACAGGTTTTGGCTCATTTGCAATCATGGTGCAATACAGTGTAACATTGTTTTCAGTCAACAGTTTTATTTTTGTCATAATAAATAATTACTTTTCCAATATGACATGAACCCAGTGTTTTTGTTGTTGTTTTTAAGATAAAATTTAATAGTCTTGCTGCAGGTGATAGAAACTCACCTAAGCAAACGTAGAGGAATTTTTATAATTCAAAATGAGGTGCTGGTGCAACTGCTGAGCCCACATGCCACAGCTACTGAACCCCGGGCACCTACAGCTCATGCTCCACAGCTGAGAAGCCACCATAATGAGAAGCCCATGCGCTGCAACTAGAGAAAGCCTGCATACAGCAACAAAGACCCAGCATAACCAAAAAAAGAAAAAAAAAAACCCAAAACAATGAGGTGGTAGGCTCTCAAGGAACCCAAGGTCAGCAATACACTTGGACTTCTGGAACAGCCTGGAACTGGAGACCGAGAAACACTGAGGAGAAACCAAGAGCTTGCCTTTCTCTTACTTTTCTTTCTCAAATCCACTTCTAGACTGGATTTTTCTGTTTCCTAGTCCCAAGCCATATAATGTCCAAGTTTATAATAGCTCCCAAAGTTTTATCTTTAAGAAACGGAGACATCAGATTATCATTGTTGTTCAGTTACTAGGTCATGTCCAACTCTTTGTGACTCTATGGACTGCAGTATACTAGGTTTCCCTGTCCTTGACTATATCCCGGAGTTTGCCCAAACTCATGTCCATTGAGTCGATAGTGCCATTCAACCATCTCATCCTCTGTCACCCCCTTCTCTTGCCCTCAGTTTTTCCCAGTATCAGGGTTTTTTCCAATGAGTTAGCTCTTTGCATCAGGTGGCCAAAGTATTGCAGTTCAGCATCAGTCCTTCCAATGAATATTCAGGGTTGATCTCCTTTAAAATTGACTGGTTTGATCTCCTTGCTGTCCAAGAGACTCTCAAGGGTCTTCTCCAGTACCACAGTTTGAAAACAATTCTCTGGCGCTCAGCCTTCTTTATGGTCCAGCGCTTACATCCATACACAACTGCTGGAAAAACCATAGCTTTGACTAGACAGACCTTTGTTGGCAAAGTGATGTCTCCGCTTTTTAGTATGCGTGCTGTGGTCTATGGGGTCTCAAAGAGCCGGACTTGACTGAGTGAACAACAACTAGGTTTGTCACAGCTTTTCTTCCAAGGAGCAAACGTCTTTTAATTTCATGGCTGCGGTCACCATCCACAGTGATTTTGGAGCCTAAGAAAATAGAAACCACCATTTTATTTTATTCTATCAGTGGTTCAGTCGTTTTTATTGCTCAGTAGTACTCCACTGTATAGAGGTAACACAATTTGTTTATGTACTCCCTGTCAGTACACATTTGGGTGGTTTCCAGGGTTTAGCTATTACAAATGAAACTGCTGGAATGCTAGAACATTTACGTGTAAGTCTTTGTGTAAACATTTACTTTCATTTGTCTTGGGTAAACTAAGAAAATTAGTGGTACGTCTGGGACATGTGGTAAGTGTCCATTGAACTTTTTATGAAACTGGCAAGCTTTTTCAAAGTGCTACTACATTCCCACTATTGGTATATAAGGGTCCCAGTTGCTCTACATTCTTGCCAACATTTGGTTTGGTCACTCTGATTTTAGACATTGTAATTGGTATCTTGTGAGTTTAGTTTGCATTTCTATAATGACTAATGATGCACATCTTTTCAAGTGCTTGTTTGCCATCCTTGTTTTGGCAAACTTTCAAATATTTTGCTTACATTTTTATTGGATTTTCTTATGATTGAGTTTTGAGAGTTGCTTATTCGGCATAGAAGCTATTATCAGATGTTATTTGCAGTCCTCCCCCAGTCTGTGGCTTGCCTTTTTATTCTCTTAACAATGTCCTTTTAACATTCTGCCTGTTTTTAACACTACTTAATTTACAGATGGCAAAATACAAGAGCATCAATACATGGGTTTTGGCTAATTATGTGGTTGAATATACTTAACAGATTCCTATATAGCTTCTGCACGCAATTTTTATATAGTCCATGCCGTTTTCTAATCGTTAACTGAAGCTTGCTTGGAATGAACATGTTTGCTTCATAGAGAAAAATTGTCTGTTTTCCCTTAACATGGAAGCCTGATGTCAAAGTATAATTTTAAAAAGTTAAAAAATAACTCATATAATTATATGGTGATCACTTGTTAAAGACTTAAGTCAGTGGTTAAGGAACCAGCAGGCTACAAAGCTGATTCAAAGGAGTACACATCTGAAAAACTTGCAAGCTAATTTTCTGACATTACCATCTAACTTAAAAAGTCTGGGGCCTAAATGATAGTAAGCAAAAATCACTTATGTCTTCCTCTAGGAAATCAGATGAACTTTCAGTGGACTTGGTGGACAACGCCACAGTATGACTTTGAAAGTGTATGGTAATCTTTTTACCTTATTTCTAAGTTTTAGGTTAATTTACTTTATTAAAACTCTGGCCCATCAAAATATGGAATACACAGTGGATTGCAAAGACAGGAATCAACTAACTAGAGACATATTTTTGGAGTCCCTAAAATCCAATGTAAATACTAACTAGCGCAGAACAGGTTCTCTGACTTACCATCTCAAAATCCAGGATGGTTCCAATTAGACTGATTATGCAGAGAATCTTCTGGAAGCAATAGCTGCTGGGAAACCAAACTAGAGAGCTCTGGTCAGTGGTTTGGTTACTAACCTACACTCTCCCAAATGACAATTGAGTCAGAAAAGTGACCAGGTACCAACATGATGGATTGTTTTGATTCTGGGCACTCCTTTTAGCTCACATGAAGTACTGATTCTTTCCCCAAAACCTGTGACTGCTACCTTACATGGTAAAAGCATCTTGAGATGGGGAGATCATCCTGGATGGTTCAGATAAACCTAAGTGTAGTTGCCAGGGCCTTTATGAAAAGGGCCCAGGTGGATCAGCCTCAGTATTAAGAGTAGGATAGGAGACAACAGAAGCAAGATTTTGGAGTAAAGTGAGAAAAGGGCTAGGAACCCAGGAATGCAGGAGGCCTCAGAAAGGCAAGGAAAGCTTGTCCCCTGAGGTTTCCAGAAGGAATGCAGCCAGCCCTGCTAGCAACTTGATTTTATGTTTTTAACTTATTTTTTAAAATATATTTATTTATTTGATGGCCCTGGGTCTTAGTTGTGGCACGTGGGGTCTTCTGTATTCGTTGTGGCATGTGGGATCTAGTTCCCTGACCAGGGATGGAACCCATGTCCCCTGCATTGGGAGCATGGAGTCTTAGCCGCTGGACCACCAGGGAAGTCCCAGCACCTTGATTTTAGACTAAGGTCCTGGAATAAATTTTTGTTATTTTAAACCATTAACATCTGTGGTAATCGGTTACATCAGCAGGAGGAAACTAAAACAGGACCACATTGTGTTTCTCCGAACTATTTGAAAATCAGTGAACTAGAGGATACAGCAAAGCTGGCTTACCATTTCAGTGGGCTGAGATGTCTAATCTGAGATTTTTGTGGGAATTTGAAGACTTGGTGCTGTAGACATCTGGGAAGATTCTTCTGCAACGGTAGCAAAGGCAACATTAGTTTTATGACAAAATCTATGCCCTCTGAATGGGGTTGGTTATTTTATCATTTCTTTGAAATTAATCACTTTATTTTTGGTAGATGATGTATAACTCAAAGTCAGGGTACTGCTTAACTTGATAGGAGTCATCTCATCTATCTAGTGCTTGATGATTCTGTGCTGAATTATTTTCACATTCCATTTAAATTACAGCCTATTGAATTCTGCCTAAGTAGAAAATGAGATTATTTCTGGCACTGGATCCAGTTGCTGAGCCAACAGGAGATGGGAAGTCAAATATAGCCAGTTACTGTGAAATTGGTGGAGAGATGAGATGCAAGCCACGGTATTGAAGAATGTGTTCAGAGGATCAGACAACTAATTGTCATAAGTTAACAATGACATCGACTGTTTTGAGCATCCCACACACCAGGCCCTATGCTAACCACTCTATAACTCAATTTACTACAACAGCCTTATGAAGGTAAATGTATTTATTCCTGTTCTGTAGTAAGAAAACTGTCTCAGAGGGAAAGTGACCTGTGCAAAATCACAAGGTTAGTAAGTGGCAGAGCCAGGACTCAGATACATGTCATTCTAAAGCTGTTAACTATTAATGGAGAAGGTTTGGAAACTTTAGTTCTGGCTTCATTTTCTCCTATCAACAGAATGAAAGAGACATGAAAGAATTCCCAGCAAAAATGCCTTGCCCAAAAGGAGGTTCAGAGGATGCATAGGCATAATGGAAATCCCTTGTCTAACAAAGAGAGTGAAGTGAAAGTCACTCAGTTGTGTCCGGCTCTTTGCGACCCCATGGACTACATAGTCCATGGAATTCTCCAGGCCAGAATACTGGAGTGGGTAGCCTTTCCCTTCTCCAGGGGATCTTCCAAACCCAGGGATCAAACCCAGGTGTCCCACATTGCAGGCGGATTCTTTACCAGCTGAACCACAAGGGAAGCCTAACAGAGTTTGGATTCAAAAAAAGAGACCCTGTGGCCAGAAGAGGCCTAGAGAATGATATTATGTTCTGGGAAGAAATCAGTGGAATGCTTGACTGAGCTAAATGTGGACCCTGGTTTCCTCTGCTTCGTAACGAAACAAAAAGCAAATGTAAAAAAAAATCTTTTTGTTCCTTCCTCATTAGTGTTATAATTTCCTTTTTTTGTGTGTGAATTATTAACTTTAATAAAGTACACAAAACAATGTGCACAACTAATAGAGTGAACATATGTACCCACAGCTTGTCATTGTCATCTTGGTCCACATGGGATTCCTCCCTGGAAATGGCCACCTTCATATGGTCATGGCTACACTCTCATTCAGCATGGTTAAGACCATCTCCCATCTCCAAAATTTTCCCTAGGTGGACTTAGGGCTGTGACTGGTCCTCTCTCAAAGAACCCATAGAGCTCCTCAGTGATGGGTATAAGTTATAGGGACAAGGAGAAATCTGACAGAGAAAGGCTTTGATCTCCTATTTGCCCCTTTTATTTCCTGGAGCTTGTGACATGGAAATAACTCATTGAGCTAACAGAGAAAAACAGAATCAAAACAAGTCAACACTGATAAATGTTGATGAATGGGGAAATCCTCAGTAGCAGTAGATGCCCATGAGTATTAACTTCCAAAGGCCCCTATTGAATTTCATCTGTACATCAGTCTGTTCAGTTGCTCAGTTGTGTCTGACTCTTTGTGACCCCATGGACTGCAACATGCCAGGCTTCCCTGTTCATTACCAACTCCCAGAGCTTGCTCCAACTCATGTCCATTGAGTCGGTGATGCCATACAACCATCTCAGCCTCTGCCATCCCCTTCTCCTCCCGCCTTCAATCTCTTCCAGCATCAGGGTCTTTTCAGATGAGTCAGTTCTTTGCATCAGGTGGACAAAGTATTGGAGTTTCAGCTTCAGCATCAGTCCTTCCAATGAATATTCAGGACTGATTTCCTTTAGGATGGACTGGCTGGATCTCCTTGCAGTCCAAGGGACTCTCAAGAGTCTTCTCCAACAACACAGTTCAAAAGCATCAATTCTTCAGTGCTCAGCTTTCTTTACAGTCCAACTCTCACATCCATACATGACTATTGGAAAAACCATAGCTTTGACTAGACGGACCTTTGTTGGCAAAGTTATGTCAGGCAAAGTTAAAAAGACAGCTTTTTAATATGCTGTCTCGGTTGGTCATAGCTTTTCTTCCAAGGAGCAAGTGTCTTTTAATTTCATGGCTGCAGTCACCATCTGCAGTGATTTTGGAGCCCCCCAAAATAAAGTCTACCACTATTTCCATTGTTTCCCCATCTATTTTGCCATGAAGTGATGGGACTGGATGCCATGATCTTAGTTTTCTGAATGTTGAGTTTTAAACAAATTTTTCACTCTTCTCTTTCACTTTTATCAAGAGGCTCTTTAGTTCTTCTTTGCTTTCTGCCATAAGGGTGGTGTCATCTGCATATTTGAGATTATTGATATTTCTCCTGGCAGTCTTGATTACAGCTTGGGCTTCATCCAGCCCAGCATATTGCACAATATACTCTATATAAGTTAAATAAACAGGGTGACAATACAGCCTTGACGTATTCCTTTCCCAATTTGGAACCAGTCTGTTCTTCCATGTCCAGTTCTAACTGTTGCTTCCTGACCTGCATATAGATTTATCAGGAGGCAGGTCAGGTGGACTGGTATTCCCATCTCTTGAAGAATTTCCCACAGTTTGGGGTGATCCACACAGTCAAAGGCTTTAGCATAGTCAATGAAGCAGATGTTTTTCTGGAAATATCTTGCTTTTTCTATGATCCAACAGATGTTGGCAATTTGATCCCTGGTTCCTCTGCCTTTTCTAAATCCAGTTTGTACATCTGGAAGTTCATGGTTCATATACTGTTGAAGCCTGGCTTGGAGAATTTTGAGCATTACTTTGCTAGCGTGTGAGATGAGTGCAATTGTGTGGTAGTTTGAACATTCGTTGGCATTGCCTTTCTTTGGGATTGGAATGAAAACAGACCTTTTCCAGTCCTGTGGCCACTACTGAGTTTTCCAGATTTGCTGACATATTGAGTGCAGCACTTTCACAGTATCATCTTTTAGGGTTTAAAATAGCTCAGCTGGAATTCTATCACCTCCACTAGCTTTGTTCATAGTGATGCCTCCTAAGGCCCCCTTGACTTCACATTCCAGGATGTCTGGCTCTAGGTGAGTGATCACACCATCATGTTATCTGGGTCATGAAGATCTTTTTGTATAGTCTTCTGTGTATTCTTCCACCTCTTCCTAATTGCTTCTCTTAGGTCCATACCATTTCTGTTCTTTATTGTGCCCATCTTTTCATGAAATGTTCCCTTGGTATCTGTAATTTTCTTGAAAAAATCTCTAGTTTTCCCCATTCTATTGTTTTCCTCTATTTCTTTGCATTGATCACTTAAGAAGACTTTCTTATCTCTAACTTGTCATTCTTTGGAACTCTGTATTCAAATAGGTATATCTTTCAGTTTCTCCTTAAGGCCTCCCCAGACAACCATGTTGCCTTTTTGCATTTCTTTTTCTCAGGGATGGTCTTGATCTCTGCCTTCTGTACAATGACATGAACCTCCATCCATAGTTCTTCAGGCACTCTGCCTGTCAGATTTAATCCCTTGAATGTATTTGTCACACTCACTGTATAATCGTAAGGGGTTTGATTTAGGTCATACCTGAATGGTCTAGTGGTTTTCCCCTGCTTTCTTCAATATAAGTCTGAATTTGGCAATAAGGAGTTCATGATCTGAGCCACAGTCAGCTCCTGGTCTTGTTTTTGCTGACTTTATAGAGCATCTCCATCTTCGGCTGCATAGAATATAATCAATCTTATTTCAGTGTTGACCATCTGGTGATGTCCATGCGTAGAGTATTCTCTTATGTTGTTGGAAGTGGGTGTTTGCTATGACCAGTGCATTCTCTTGGCAAAACTCTGTTAGCCTTTGCCCTGCTTCATTCTGTATTCCAAGGCTAAATTTGCCTGTTACTCCAGGTATCTCTTGACTTCCTACTTTTGCATCCCAGTCCCCTATAATGAAAAGGACATCTTTTTTGGGTGTTAGTTCTAGAACGTCTTGTAGGTCTTCATAGAATCGTTCGATTTCAGCTTCTTTAGCATTACTGATTGGGGCATAGACTTGGATTACTGTGATATTGAATGTTTGCCTTGGAAACGAATAGAGATCATTCTGTTGTTTTTGAGATTGCACCCAAATACTGTATTATTTCGGACTCTTTTGTTGACTATGAGGGCTACTCCATTTCTTCTAAGGGATTCTTGCCCATGGTAGTAGATATAATGGTCATCTGAGTTCAATTCACCCATTCCAGTCCATTTTAGTTCACTGATTCCTAAAATGTTGATGTTCACTCTTGCCATCTGTTTGACCACTTCCAATTTACCTTGATTCATGGACTTAACATTCCAGGTTCCTGTGCAGTATTGCTCTTTACAGCATTGGACTTTGCTTCTATCACCAGTCACATCCACAACTGGGTATTGTTTTTGCTTTGGCTTTGTCTCTTCATTCTTTCTGGAGTTATTTTACCACTCTTCTCCAGTAACCTATTGGGCACCTACTGACCTGGGGAGTTCATCTTTCAGTGTCATATCCTTTTGCCTTTTCATACTGTTCATGGGGTTTCAAGGCAAGAATAAGATCCTTGCATTTCTTTCTTTTTTTCCATAGGCAAGAAGTAGATTTATTAATATAGGACACTTGTAAGAGATGCAAGTGGGCAGGTGAGGGAACTCTGCAAGCCCTGTATTTCTAATGAGAGTCTCTTAGTAATATCTTTCAGTAAGAGACAATTTTTGGTTTGGTTTATTTTGGGGCTTTTTGGCCAAGCCATGTGGCATGTGGGATCTTATTTCCCAGACCAGGGATTGAACCCGTGCCCCTTGCAGTGGAGAAGTAGAGTCTTAACCACCGGACTGCCAGGGAAGACCCTAGGAGACAAATTTTATGCAAATTCTTTCAGAAGAAACCAGACACTTCCACTTTTGAAGAGGCAGGAACAGTGTGAGTATGTGCCTACTGACAACTAAAACAAAACAAAAGACAATATGAGAGTTGCGAGTTAATGTTTATTTGGGGCAAAATGAGAATTGCAGCCTGGGAGACAGCACCTCAGATAGCTCTGAGAAAATTCTCCAGAGTCAGTGGGGGAAGGTTCATATAGGTGCTTTTGGTTGAAGGGAGAGTTCACACAATCAAGCACTTATCTTACAAAAGGTTTTCTGCTAGTCACAAGGAGCTGATGTCACCTTGAAGGGATTTAGTACTTTTGGGTATGAGTAGGTGCAAAGATTGGAATCTTGAAATCAGTTCCTTACAGACCTGTTCCACCAGTTTCCCTGGAGCACAAAGTGCCTCACTCTCCACCCCGAACTGCCTTCAGAGTGTGTTGAAGGTCAACAGCTGCAGGGACACAGGGTTCCATCTCTGCTGTGTGTGTGGGCTCAGTCGCTAAGTTGTGTCTGACTCTCTGCAACCCTGGGACAGTAGGCCACCAGGCTCCTCTGTCCATGGAATTTTCCAGGCAAGAACATTGGAGTGGGTTGCCATTTTCTCCTCTAGGGGATCTTCCTGACCTAGGTACTGAACCTGCATCTCTTGCATTGGCAGGCAGATTCTTTACCATTGTGCCACCTGGGAAGCCCAATCTCTGTAGAGGCAGATGGAAAATGCCCTTTGCAAGCACCAATTTGTTGTTGACACTATGAAAGTGAGAATAAAAAGGTTTTATGCTCCAGATTCAAGAAAAGAAGTCCATGCTTACCTAATGAAACTTAAAAGCTTTTGCACAACAAAGGAAACTATAAGTAAGGTGAAAAGACAGCCCTCAGATTGGGAGAAAATAATAGCAAATGAAGAAACAGACAAAGGATTCATCTCAAAAATATACAAGCAACTCCTGCAGCTCAATTCCAGAAAAATAAATGACCCAATCAAAAAATGGGCCAAAGAACTAAACAGACATTTCTCCAAAGAAGACATACAGATGGCTAACAAACACATGAAAAGATGCTCAACATCACTCATTATCAGAGAAATGCAAATCAAAACCACAATGAGGTACCATTACACGCCAGTCAGGATGGCTGCTATCCAAAAGTCTACAAGCAATAAATGCTGGAGAGGGTGTGGAGAAAAGGGAACCCTCTTACACTGCTGGTGGGAATGCAAACTAGTACAGCCGCTATGGAAAACAGTGTGGAGATTTCTTAAAAAACTGGAAATAGAACTGCCATATGACCCAGCAATCCCACTTCTGGGCATACACACTGAGGAAACCAGATCTGAAAGAGACACATGCACCCCAATGTTCATCGCAGCACTGTTTATAATAGCCAGGACATGGAAGCAACCTAGATGCCCATCAGCAGATGAATGGATAAGGAAGCTGTGGTACATATACACCATGGAATATTACTCAGCCATTAAAAAGAATTCATTTGAACCAGTTCTAATGAGATGGATGAAACTGGAGCCCATTATACAGAGTGAAGTAAGCCAGAAAGATAAAGAACATTTACAGCATACTAACACATATATATGGAATTTAGAAAGATGGTAACGACAACCCTATATGCAAAACAGAAAAAGAGACACAGAAGTACAGAACAGACTTTTGAACTCTGTGGGAGAAGGTGAGGGTGGGATGTTTCGAAAGAACAGCATGTATATTGTCTATGGTGAAATGGGTCACCAGCCCAGGTGGGATGCATGAGACAAGTGCTCGGGCCTGGTGCACTGGGAAGACCCAGAGGAATCGGGTGGAGAGGGAGGTGGGAGGGGGGATCAGGATGGGGAATATGTGTAAATCTATTGCTGATTCATGTCAATGTATGACAAAACCCACTGAAAAAATAAATAAATTTAAAAAAAAAAGAAAAGAAAAAAAAAAGTGAATGAAAATAAAATAAAAACGAATATATTCTGAAAAAAAAAAAAGAAGTTCATGCTTTAGTAACAATGCCACAGTGCAAGGAGTGTTCTGTCCAAACCAGGAGACACTGCTAACATCACCACATCCTATGGCGCCTCTCTAGTGCCAGGGCACTGCTGTTCAATTCAGTCGGTTCAGTCGTGTCCAGTTGGACTCTGTCGTGTCCAACTCTTTGTGACCCCGTGGACTGAAGTACGCCAGGCCTCCCTGTCCATCACCAACTCCTGGAGTTTACTCAAACTCACATTCATTGAGTCGGTGATGCCATCCAACCATCGCATCCTCTGTTGTTCCCTTCTCCCACTTTCAATCCTTCCCAGCATCAGGGTCTTTTCAGATGAGTCAGTTCTTTGCATCAGGTGGACAAAGTATTGGAGTTTCAGCTTCAGCATCTGTCCTCCCAATGAATATTCAGGACTGATTTCCTTTAGGATGGACTGGCTGGATCTCCTCAGAGTCCAAGGGACTCTCAAGAGTCTTCTCCAACACCACAGTTCAAAAGCACCAATTCTTCGGCACTCAGCTTTCTTTATAGTCCACTCTCACATCCATACATGACCACTGGAAAAGCCATGGCTTTGATTAGATGGACCTTTTTTGGCAAAGTAATTGCACTGCTGTAGTGCAAGCTATTGTCATGTTTGGCTCCCTAACTGGGCTTATGCAAGATCTCTTCTTTCTTTCTCTCTGTCACTCCCTGGATCCAGTGCAAGCTTTCAAAAGCACAAATCTGATTATCTAAATCCACTTCTCAACACTCTCCAAGTCTTGCTATTGTCTGTCATGGCCCTTCTCACCTCCAGATGGTGACCCCAGTCAAAGCAGACAGCTCACAGCTGTTTCTCACTGATCTTTCAGTTCCACTAGAGTATCAAGCTTCCTCCTATCTCAAGACCTTTGCAAGTGGTGTTTACTCTCCCAGGAATGCATTTTTCTCTCTGCTTTGCTTAGATAACACCTATTTATCTTTTAAATCTCTGTTATAAAGTAGCTTCTTTAGAGAAATCATACCTGCTCTTCTAGACCAGATCAAGTTCTGCTCCCACTAAATTCTTAATCTCCTGTACTTTTTTTTTGTCTTTATTAAACTTGTTACAATATTGCTTCTGTTTTCTTTTTTCTTTTTATGTTTTGGGTTTTTGGCCATGAGGTCTGTGGGATCTTAGCTCCCCAATCAGGGATCAAACCCAAACCAAGCACTGGAAGGTGAACTTTTAACCATTGGACCACTAGGGAAGTGGTGTACTTTCATAATTTTATTTGGCTCTGATTAATGTTTCATCCCCAGCAGACTGTAAGGGTCTAAAGACCAGGGGCTGTATATTATCATTTGCTTGTTTGATTTTCAGGTGGCCTTTTCTGCTCAGTGCCTATCACAATACTTAGTCCATAGCAGGTAAGTGCTAAGTGTTTGTTTTCCATGAAGTGGAAAACATTGGATTTAAGACTAGACAATGGAAAAAAAGAAAAAAGAGTAGGCCCTGTGTGTTATCATGAAAACTGCACTGATAACTGGTGTGTGATCTTAAGACAGAGTTATAGAGTCTCTTGATCTCACTTTCTTCTACCAAAACATGAAGAAGTTGAAATAGGTCATCCTTACTATCCTTTCAGTGGTGAAGTTCTCCAAGTATAGGCATACCTTGTTTTCTTGCACTTAGCAATATGACAAATTGCTGTGGAATTCTGGGATGAATCATTTGGAGAGAGTCAAATTAGAATATCATCAGAAATATTTGAAAAATTGCTGATTGAGTCTAATGAGGTCAAATCCAGATGCCCCACATAACTCTGATCACCCTATGGCAGGCACAACAAAGGCTGTACTGTTTGGCTTTCGGTGGCTAGGAATGTTTCTTAGGGCATGTAGCTGTGGCCAGGGCTCTGCTTTTGCAAGTGGACGAACCCTTGGAGGCCAGATGGGGTCAAGAAAATTTGATGACGTGTAAAACCTCAGTTTGGTGCGTATCTAATCCACAGTTTTTATTTTAAAAATTGCTTTTAAAAATATTGTTTTCTTCTCTATGGCAAAATCTGATATAATGTTATAGAGCAAAACACATGCCCTCTTTTTTTTTTTTAAACAGAATATCTCTTCTTATTTTAAGCTTCAGGGGTCTTTACAGACAAAATATTTTCTACACCATTTGTGTGTGTCCTCTAGATGGCAGAACAGGATTTCATTTTGCATTGCTGAATCCTCTTGGCTATTTAATTGAAGTTTCCTATTCCCTGGGTTGGGAACCTGGAGAAGGAAATGGCTATCCACTCCAGCAATCTTGTCTGGAGAATCCCATGGACAGAGGAGCGTTGCAGTCTACACAGTCCTTGGGTGGCAAAGAGTCAGATATGACTGAACGACTAAGCACCAGCATAAGCACATTGCAGAAAGAGCTGAATTTCTTTTTTTTACAGATAACACCTCACTTATCCAAAGTCACAGGAAGGAGAAGCAAGGTATACTAGTGTAAAAACAGAACAACACATTTTTAAAGAAATCCAAACTGCCAAAATGTTTGATGTTCTGAGGTTGCATGTTATCTTGAATAAATTGCTAATTATCTTGCCAAACTATAGATCCTGCTCTACCAGGTTTAAAAGGAAAGATAAGACCTGTTGTTAACTGACATTTATTGTTTCTACTTAATGAATGTCATTGGAGTCCGGGAAAATTATTCTCTCACTCTCTAGGTTGAAAATGTTGTTACATTTACCTTTATGTTGCGGATTTGCTCACTGACACATTTTTTTCCCCAAGAGAAATTTCAAAACAAAACTTTAGAATAGACCTGGCTTAGTTTTTAGGAATAGGAATTTGGGATTAGTGACATCCGAAAGATGAAATTTATGTCAGGCCCCTTAAGCAATCATCATTTATAAAAGTTTATGATATTATGAAATGTCATCTCTGAATACAGTTGCCAGTAGGGACTATTACCTTTCTTTTATCTCTTAATAACCTATTCCTGAAAAGTGAAAATGTTAGCCAGTCAGTCGTGCCTGACTGCGATTCCATGGACTACAGCCCACCAGGCTCCTCTGTCCATGGCATTTTCCAGGCAAGGATACTGGAGTGGTTTACCATTTCCTTCTCCAGGGGATCTTCCCAACCAAGGACTGAACCCAGGTCTCCTGAACTGCAGGCAGATTCTTTACCGACTGAGCTACCAGGGAAGCCCAACCTATTCCTACCAGGGAATATATTTTCCACAGCAGACAATAAATACACATTTGTATTTGAGTAGACTTAAATACAAGTCACTGTTGGTCCAATGGCTAAAATTCATCACTCCCAATGAAGGGGGCCCTGGTCTGATCCCTGATTGGGGAACTAGAGCCCATGTGAAACTAAAGATCCTGGAGGCTGCAATGAAGATAAAAGATCCCACAAACCTCAACTAAGACCCTGAATAGCCAAATAAATAAAGAAATATATATATATTTTTAATGTCACATTAGCAGCTTTAATCTGAAACATCCAAAGAAGTGTACTTGAGAGTTCAAGTTTAACCTTTCTTTTGCAGAGGTCATATTTCCATCACAAAAACTTAGATCTCATGTTTCCCGAAATGAAGATCATTCTTTCTCCACTAGTATGGAGGTAAAGTAATAAAGGCTAACGTCTAGATTTTAGGTTTACATACATTGAGGTCTGTGTTCTGTATTTCTTGTTTTAGGTAGTAAAGTAATAATTTTACTTTACTAAATTGCTTTCTCAATCTCTGCTCAACCTTTCCTCAGTCAGTGCTTTCTCAATCTCTGATAATTTGCCCTAGTCTGACTAATACAAGAAACAATGACATATACTGTCATCTAGAGTAATGACAGCTATGGCGTCTAAGAGAGCCTTGCTGAGGATTCTGGGGCCAAGTCTGGGTTCAGAAGGAAAGGACGCTATGACTGATTAAGGAGCATTTTCTGTCTTGTGGAAGAATAGGGAGGAGGAGCAAGTACACAAATTTGCCTTCACCTCTGGGTTCTGGCTTCATTATCAGAGGGATTTCAAGTTCATCTCCTCAACGGAACTCAACAGTGTGATCGCAGGATTAGACCAGCTCCACTAAGAGGTCATTTCTGGTCCGCTCTGCTTATGGATTAGGCTAGAGATGAACAATCCCAATTTTCTAACCTCCTTATGTGTTTCATAAGGCTTTGCCAGGCTTCTCACCAATTGCAGGCTCCTGCTTTTTTATTGTTGCTGTTCTTCCCTGGTTAGCATGCAGGTAGAAGGTGTTAGCTGGGAAAAATATCTCATTATACATTTTAAGGACCAGCAGCACTGATTCGTTTCATTTGAGGCCACAATTGACTCATTCATCTCATCCACAGATACTTGTTTAAAAACTATTAAGCAGCAGGGCACTTTATTACATGTGGGGTTCACAGTGCTGGGTAAAAATTAAAAATACCCCTTGCCCTTCTGGAGTTTCCTTTTAGATTTGAGTTCCTCTAAAATTACTTTATTGAATGGCTCTTCTGTGTCCTCTAACTCCAACTATATGCCAGCAGTTATTCTTGGTGCTGTAGATACAGCAGTGACTAAAACAGACAAAGCTTCTTTCATAAAGCTTTCGTTTTAGGGGAAAAAAAATTAAACATAGTGTAATGTCTGTAATACACGCTAGAAGGAACAGGAGAAGGTAATAAGAAGTGAAAGACTGGTCAGGGAAGGTCTCTTTGTGGACTTTTTTTTTTTTTATTTTCTTTGTCACACCATGGCGATCTCAGTTGCAGGATCTTAGTTCCCTAACCAGAGATTGAACCTGGGCCACAGCAGTGAAAACCTGGAATCCTAACCACTAGGTCACCAGGGAGTTCACTCTCTGTAGATTTTTAAAATTTAAGCAGAGATATGAATAAAGTGAAGGAGACACCTGTGTGAAGGCCTATAGGAAGAGTACAGATGGGTGGTAGGTGCAAAGATTCTGAGGCTCATGCCTGTTGAGGGAAGTTATCATGGAGGAGGTCCTGTGGTCTAATTCCATTAGGTCCCTAATGGGAAGTGGTTAG
Source organism: Cervus canadensis (assembly GCF_019320065.1). NCBI lineage: Eukaryota > Metazoa > Chordata > Mammalia > Artiodactyla > Cervidae > Cervus > Cervus canadensis. The sequence continues at coordinate 35,224 of NC_057395.1, read as the reverse complement.
ATAGCAAATTAGACATGTAGCCAGATATGAAAACTTGGCTTTTATTCCAAGCCTTTTGGGGGATATTGGAAGGTTGTGAATAGGGGAATGATACATTCTGAATTTGTGTTAAAATATTTACATCTATAAAGTAAATGCCAAAGAAAAAACTGGAGTAAGCAAGAAGACCAGATAATAAAAAATCTATTGTAAAGAGTGATAAAAAATTATCATAAAATTCTATTTTAAATAGTCAATAACATATACAATTATATGTTTTATTGTCAAAACCCTTAGAAGTTAAATCCATGCACTTTTTAAGGAATTCTAAGACTGTTAGCCCTTGTCTTATGTTGTCTGATATTATTCAAATACCTATATATATATCACATGATATTTTAGAATTTTAAGAGTTTATAAAAACAGTGATTTCTTAATTTAGGTACAAAGAAACACCCAGGCCCCTTCTCAGATGGCATAGACACTGATGATATTCAGTTTGAGATTATTGGGGGCAAAAGCAAGTATGTCCAGGCCTCACCAAACCCTGGGCTTCCCAGGTGGTGCTAGTGGTAAAGAACCCATCTGCCAACGCAGAAGTCATAACAGACATGGGTTTGATCACTGGGTCTGGAAGATCTGCTGGAAGAGGGCATGGCAACCCACTCCAGTATTCTTGCCTGGAGGATCCCATGGATAGAGGAGCCTGGTGGGCTACAGTCCATGAGTTCACAAAGAGTCAGACATGACTAAAGTGACTTAGCATGCATGCATCAAACCCTACATTGAGGCACCTGAAGGTCTAAGCAGTTTGGATGGCAGTTCCAAGGATATATAGGGTGTTAACAAAGATTGTTATCATTTTTATCATTACAAACCTCCAATTTGACCGTGTGAGTAGGATTATTTGACCTTCAGGTTGGGAAACAAAGATAAAAGTTTCCTCAAAGTAATATTTGATGAGATTTTGGGGGCAGTAAGGGGAGTGTTGTGTTGTTAGTGTTATTTTCAAACATTTCTATTTCTTTCTGACTCCGGGCATTTGGAAAAAATGGAACTTTCTGACTTCCCATGGTTGAGAAGCCACATAAGTGATTTTGGAAATGCTGCTCATCACTTCTGGGCCAAAACTTCAATACCCTTATAAGACACTCCAGAGCGCTTTGCTTCCTCTGGCACAGAGATGAATACTTGGAGTAATGTTCCTCAATCAGCTTGAGTCTTGTAATAGCAACAGTGAGCAAATTCTAGCCCCCTGCCCAAACTCACTCCCTCCATCTCAGCTCTGGAAGATATATAGTAGGAGCAGGAAATGAATCTGGGTAGTTTTATGCCACTTAGAATTTAAGATTACTTGCTAGTCCATATAACCTATATCCTGATACAGGCAACAAAGTTCTCTGTGAGTGGAAATATCATTTAAATGTCATCATTAATAAACTGTCACACTTTCATTCAATTTGGCTAATAGGCCATTTCACTTATCCAAAGATACTGTCTGTCACTGACAGAGCAGTTATCAGATGGGATTTTGGAAACCATCAAGTCTTGTAAGAGATTAATTAGCAAAGCATATACAGCATAACACAGCACTAGGTAGCTGAAGAAAAGCTCTACTTCTTACTTTTTAGATGACCACACAACTTGGATCTGTTACAGTTCTCAGATCGATTCTTTGCTATTTCCATCATCTTCAGGCCACACTCAACATCATGACCAAAGAAGAATGTCACATCCAAGATTCTAAAACTGATTCATGGCAGTAAATTATCCTAAACTGGTAAAGAAAATATGAAACAAAGTAAAAGAGTTAAAAAAAGTATAACCCAAAATAAGATGAGCTAGAAGAACATCTGCATTAAGCAGCCTCTAGGATGGCCCCCCAGTGACCCCTGTTTCCTAGTGTTCATGCCCTTATGTAATGCTCTCCCCTTAAATGTGAGCTGGACTTAGGGATTCATTTCTAATGCATAGGAAGTGAAAAATATGACTGCTGCTGCTGAGCTTAGGTTACAAAAGACTGTGACTTCCATCTTTGGCTGCTCTCTCTTGCTCATTCACGCTGAGGGAAAAGCCAGCACCCATGTTGTGAGCTGCCCTATGGAGACACACTTAGCAAGGAACTGAGGGAGAAATCCAGCCCACAGCCAGTGAGGAACTCGAGTTCCCATCCAACAACCTGTGAGGAACTGAATCCTGCCAAAAACCATGGAAGTGACCTGAGAAGCAGAGCCTCCTCTAATTAGACCTTCCCATGTATCCTCACCCCAGCCACCCAGTGTGACTGTGAGCTCAAAGCTCTTAAGCCAGAGGCCACGTCCAAATTCATGATCCACAGCAACTGTGAGATAATGAATGTTTGTTATTTCAAGCTGCTAAGTTTTAAGATCATTTGTTATGTAGAAATAAATGATACAATACCTAAGTATATCCTAGTATACAATGCCAAAAAGTCTAAATGCAAAGCTATAGGTTTCTGAGTGTGTATTTTAAAAGTGTCTGGACTAAACCCAATTACTGTAAAAGAAATAGCCCTTTTAGCTAAACCATCAAGACCGGGTGTCAAAAAGCAGAATTGCCCTGAAAGACCCAACTTTACTGTGGTAGAAACAGTTAATATTCATATCCACATGCTCCCTCTTCATTTCTCATCTTTTCTTACAGTTGGATTCACTATGTGATGAGTTCTGCCCCATGGAATGTAAGTAGGAGTAAACTGTTTTACTTCAGGTTTATTCCTTTGCCCAATAATGCAACTAATCTTTAAGCCAGAAGATGGCAAGACTCCAGGATAGAAGAGGCAGGTGGCAAAAGGGAGAAACAAACAAATTAAGCCACTAAGATTGAATGCTTTATTTCTTGAAAGTGAAAGTCGCTCAGTCATGTCTAACTCTTTGCAACCCCATGGACTATACAGACCATGGAATTCTCCAGACAAGAATACTGGAGTGGGCTGCTGTTCCCTTCTCCAGGGGATCTTCCCAACCCAGGGATCAAACCCAGGTCTCCCACATTGCAGGCAGATTCTTTACCAGCTAAGCCACAAGGGAAGCCCTTTCATTTGTTATCATAGTGTAGTGCACCAGGCTCCTCTGTCCATGGAATTCTCCAGGCAAGAATACTGGAGTGGGTCAATCAGTTCAGTTGCTCAGTCGCGTCAGACTCTTTGTGACTCCATGGACTGCAGCACGCCAGGCTTCCCTATCCATCATCAACTCCCAGAGCTTGCTCAAACTCATGTCCGTCGAGTTGGTGATGCCATCCAACCATCTAATCCTCTGTTGTCCCCTTCTCCTCCTGCCTTCAATCTTTCCCAGCATCAGGGTCTTTTCCAATGAGTCAGTTCTTTGCATCAGGTGGACAAAGTATTAGAGTTTCAGCTTCAGCATCAGTCCTTCCAATGACTATTCAGGATTGACTTCCTTTAGGATGGACTGGTTGGATCTCCTTACAGTCCAAGGGACTCTCAAGAGTCTTCTCCAACAACACAGTTCAAAAGCATCAATTCTTTGGTGCTCAGCTTTCTTTATAGTCCAACTCTCACATCCATACATGACTACTAGAAAAACCATAGCTTTGACTAGATGGACCTTTTTGGCAGAGTTATGTCTCTGCTTTTTAATATGCTGTCTAGGTTGCTCATAGCTTTTCTTCCAAGGAGCAAACGTCTTTTAATTTCATGGCTGCAGTCACCATCTGTAGTGATTTTGGAGCCCAATAGTCTCTCACTGTTTCCCTTGTTTCCCCATCTATTTGCCATGAAGTGATGGGACCGGATACCGTGATCTTAGTTTTCTGAATGTGGACTTTTAAGCCAATTATTTCACTCTCTTTTTCACTGGAGTGGAGTGGATAGCCATTGCCTTCTACAGAGGATCTTCCCAACCCAGGCATAGAACCCGGGTCTCCTGCATTGCAGGCAGATTCTTTACCATCTGAGCCACCAGGGAAGCCCTAAGATTGACGTTTTATTTGTGTAACCTATAGTAACCTATAGGTTACCAATGTAACCTAGTGTAGATCCTGGTTACTATACCCAGAAATAGTAACAATGTAGTTTCCAAGTGCTATGACTGATGGAGACAGTATCACTAGTCCAATTTTTAGAACAATTTCTTTGTGTATATTAATTTTTCCCCAATTAAGGAAAAGATTCTTCTCATCCTCCACAAGAATCTGGCTACACAGTTCAGAGAGGATTTAGATGCAGTCTGTGCTGTGGAAATCTACTTCTGCTGATTTCCATCTAACCTTAATGACCAGTTTACTTGTATATGAAACTTCTGTATTTTTAGTATTACCCTGTGTGCTTGTTTATTTTTCTTTCAGGATATAAATAAATTCTTGGATCTCTTCAGCTCTTTGGAAGATGACAAATGGTCAGAGAATCTGCTTTAATAAAGAACTATGTGCTTTAGGGAATTCCCTAGTGGTCCAGTGGTTGGGACTTGGTCCTTTCACTGCTGAGGACACAGGTTCAATCCCTCTTTGAGGAACGAAGATCCTGCAAGCTGAGCTGAGCAGTGTGACCAAAAAAAAAAAAAAAAGGTGGGGCTTTTGGTTGCACTTTTGTTTTTTGGCCACAGTTATACACTTGGGTGTCTAGACATGGAATATTCTTTGGAGACTTCGAAAGCACTATGATATCATGTTTTAAAAGCAATTGTTTCCTGGTGCCAATTCATGACCACCCTGTAAAAGTGCATCAACATGCTTGAATTCATCCAGTCATATTTCATCAACTAATTCAACAAATAATTATTGAGTGCTTAAAATGTGATGGGCTCTATGTTAAGTGCTACGGACAGAAAGATAAAGAAGACTAGGTCTCAGTCATCATGGACCATGTGGACTATAGGAAATATCCATGCTGAAGAGTTACTACAAGTATGAAGAACTTTACAGAGGATGTCTGGGGGCAATAGTGAAAGTGTAAGGGTGTGAGGGAAGGAAACCTGGATTGGGGGGAATTTGTCTGAGATGATCACTGTGAGGGGGTGATGTTTAAGTTGAAATTAAAGGAGAGGTTAAAGTGAGCTTGTGTGGGAGAGGGCATGGAGGATGTTCCAGGTTGCGAAGGAGCGCCAGTGTGATGGCTCTGAGTGGAGGAAAAACTGAATGAGTTGGAGGAACTGAATGAGATCAGGTTGGCTGAAGGCAGGTGGATCTTCCAGAGCCTAATACTGATAACAGTATCTTCTCACAGTCAGAGAAGTTTGCAGAGACACCCTGATTAGAAATTTCCAAATTCAACAGAGAAAAGGAAAGATTTTTTGTTTGTGTCTGATTCTGATTGTTTCCTTCAATATTGTCCATGTTTAGAAAGATAAAGCTGATCAAATGCTTTCTTTTCTTTCTTTTTCGAGTTTCACTGATGGTTGAGCTTACTGTACTTGGCTCAAGCTCCCTGTTCTTGACTCTTCTTTTTATTTAGGATCATCAATGACATGTTAACACGTTGGGAAAGTTGAGAGGCTAAATGCTCAAGCTTTAAACAGTTGTAGAATAGATTCTGTGGTAAAGAAGATGCTTAATTTTCAGTGTGAATGTTAATCAAAGAATTCAGTCTTTGTGAAACTCTCACACTAAAGTCATGTTTGTGGCTCCCCTCTGACCCTGAAAACTCTCATCCTCAAACTTTATTCAAAACACAAACTTTTATTTTTTTCTGATTTCATCCTGGAAAATATGAGAGCAACCAAAACATTCTATTATTCTGTCTGAGCTATGTGATTATGTTTGCTAGTGGCCTGGAAATGAACCAATTGGACCGTTTTAGAAAGGATATCTTTGCAAACCAAACCATAGAATAATATGAGAGGATATTGTTTGATGACAATCAGTGACTGGCAAAAGCTACGTGGCCCGAAACAGAGAGAGTGCCAGGTGCCATCCTCCAAACCCTGGGTGCCAGGAGTGATTTGCAGAATGATTTGCTTTTCCCTGTGCTCATCTACATGTTGTGGCAGGACACCCTGCACTGGCAGCTCATTTATCAGGAAGCAGCGCCATGCACATCGATAATGTCTGCAATTAGAGCCTATTAGTCCTGATTGAAAGTGAGGCATCAAAGGTATTATGTAATCTGAGGAAGGAGAAATAACATCTGGAGCCCTGTCATCTCAGTGGGACAGAGTAATGAAAACCCAGTAAAAGTAAGTGTGACCTTTTGTAAACAAGAAGTTTACAAGAAGTTGTGGGGCAGTTTCTTTAGAGATCAAACGCCGTACAACTTTGTAGATTTTTAACAACACTAGTTGTTATTTCTGGAGTGCTGCAAGGATCGTCCTACAAGTTTATTCATGTGAATTCCAACACTCAACAGAGCCCTTCAAGAGAGTCTTATTATCCTTCTCATTTTACATGTGGGGCTTTAGAAGCATGGGATGAATGAATGAATCAACAGCTCCCAAGGATGGGGAGGCTGAGGCTGGGGTGACTGTGACACTGGACTTTAGCCCAGTGGGTTCGCCACCCACATCTCTTTATCCTGCAACACATTTCCAGTTCACCAACAGAAACCAAAGGGATGAACGACCCTGAAGTTTTATGAAAAATAGAAAGCAGAGCTGGATTAATAGAAGAGGACTAGGTGCCCCTCTATATGATTTATTACATATGAAGGATATGTCGGGGAGGAAGAAAATTTCCTCTTACCCTCCAAGCTTCCTCTGGCTGGTCTAAGAATTAAACTGACCTGAGATAGATTAACAAGAGAAAATCAAAGTTTAATAATATGTATACTTGGGAGAGACTCAGGAAAACTGAGTAACTTGCCAAAACAGATGAAGCCTTTACCTTAAATACCTGCTTTAGCTAAAGACAAAGAGGATGTTGAGGGCAGGGGTTTGGGACTTTAAAGGGGTGAAAGGCAATTGATGTGGAGGTGGAAGAGTGAATGTTTGGTAAACAGACATTTGCTGGGCCTGCTGAGACAATGTGGCACACAGAGGAATTTTAACAGAAATACTTTGCTAGGGTCCTCTCTGTCTACCACAGTTAGTTCATGCTATAGCTATCTATGGGGATAGTTCTATTCCTGTGAATGGGCCCTTGATTTAAATTCTTTAGGCAGCTAAGGGGGGAGGTCAAAGTTTCTACCTGAGTCTCTTGGGCCTTGATTATTTTCATTTCAAAATAATCCACATGCCAAAGTGATAAATATATTTTTTTCAAAAGTGATGTTTTGTAGTGGCAAGTTTTGCTTCCCTACAGATGAGATGCTTGGACATCCCCGGATATTTTCTTCTACCTGCTAACTGATTCTTGAAATTCCAAAGCCTTCAACCTCAGGCTCTAATCTTTTCTTTTCTCTGTTAAAATTCAGGAGAAGGATAGATCTTTAAACTTGAAATCAGTCGTGGTATTTGTATAATATGAATAAAAGGCAGAGATCTGATTTGTCCAGGAAAATGGGGCACAGTAAGGGTTCATTAATGGACGAGGCAGTAAGAAGAAAGAAAAGAAGGAGCACAAGTAGCAACATTTATTTAGACTATAGTGTTAGTGGTGTGTCCAGAAATGCCAACAGGGTGATGGACAGGGAGTCAGATAGAAGTGTGTGTGTGTTTAACTGAAGATGAGCTGAGGACATAATTTTGCTTCCTTGTCAAAAACTTCTTATTGCAGTTTTCAAGGCATTCCCATACTCAGCTTTAAAATTTGCTCTACTATTACACTGAGCTGAATTTAAGAAACTTTCCTGAAACCCAAACTGACCTACATATTCCATAAAGTCAAATAGACTTAACAACTTCTCCATGTTGTGACCACAGAGAACATACATGATATCAATACTCAGTGTTATCCCATTTGGTTAAAAAAGGAAAAGCATAAACTATCAGTCTCAGTAGTTTATTAATATTTTATTGAGTGCTGATTAGAATGGGAAAAATTTAAAAATTTCCTTAGTATCAAAGTTATAAAAAAAATTAGTCATTTAAAAATTGTTCCTATTGGCAACCTGCTTTGAATTATTACAAAGCAGAAAAAAATAGGGGCCACGTTAAGGCCAGATGATTGAAAATGAAAGCTACATGTGGTTTTTCTAGCAAGCATTCCCAAAGGGGCCTTGATGGCTGTGTACACAGTTTTGATTAAATTCACTGAGTTTCCTCTGTTGTGGCTACAGTTCTGGGCTGGTTACCAAATGTTTTGCTTTCGTGGGGATCTGTGCATTAAAACAATCACAGAAAGGTGTTTTCTGAATATGCCATATTATATGGAAGTTTTATAACATCACACGAGTGTTGACCATTTGGGGTGAGGATTTTAACTTCAAGATAATTACTCCCGGTGTACCTAGTGTGGGCACCCAAAGGTCAGCAAGATGGAAGCTACATTTCATTCGCCGGTTCCTGAAGTTTCCTTCTAATTGTAGTATGAGTGAAAAACCCCTCTACTGATCTGTGTTTTACTGATAAATATAGACATTAGAGAGTCTCTTGGACAGCAAGATGACCAAACCAGTCACTCCTAAAGGAAGTCAACCCTGAATATTCATTGGAAGGACTGACACAGAAGCTGAAGCTCCAATAATTTGGCCACCTGATGCAAAGAGCCAGCTCATTTGAAAAGACCCTGAGGCTGGGAAAGATTTGAGAGCAGGAGGAGAAGGGAGTGGCAGAGGATGAGATGGTTGGATGGCATCACTGACTCAATGGTCATGAGTTTGAGCAAACTCCAGGAGATAGTGAAGGACAGGGAAGCCTGGCATGCTGCAGTCCATGGGATTGCAAAGAGCTGGACATGACTAAGTGATTGAACAGTAACAATAGACATTAGAGTCAAATGGCCTGGATTTGAATTCTACCTCCATCATTCCTTAACTGTCTAACTTTGGGCAAAGTATTTAACTTATTTGTGTCATGGTTTGCTTCTTTGTTAGAATGAAAATGATAACAATATCTATTTTGTTGTATTGTGAACATTAAATGAGATAATTTACACAAATAGTGTAAAATATTAGTGTAAAAATATAGTACCTAGTAAGTTCTTAATAAATATTTATTACTATTGCCCTTTCTAGTTTTCTCTTCCTAACCTTTCCCCTCAAACTGCCCTCCATCTTCTTGCACCAAACATTTCTTAATGCCTTACAAAATTTGCTATTTGATCTTTAAGTTTCCTTCTAACTCTGAACTTAAGATTCTAGGACTCTTTTACGTGTCAGGCATTGCATAAGTTATGCTGGGGAGGACAAGGAGGGTAGTACATTGTATTCTCTGCTCTCAGATTACAGCCCTGGAAAGGAGGTAGACAGTCTTAGCTGATTGCTGCATTAGGAAGAATGTGATGTGTTCCTACACATGTATAAAATGCATTGGTAATACTGGAAGACTGAGGGACTTCCCTGGTGATTCAGGGATCAACTAAAGAGTTTGAGTGCTGCAACTAAGATCAAAGATCCTGTGTGCCACAACTAAGACCTGGTGCAGCCACATAAATAAATTAAAAAAAAAAATACTGGGAGAGAGAAGAAAGAGACATTTCAATGGAAGAATGAAATATGATTTGGGAAAACTTTTTGGCCAGAGTGGCCTTTGCATTAGATCTTGAGTGAGGCTATATTAAGGATATTTGAAGGCGAGGGGACACGTGAGCAAAGGCACTGAGTCTGGAGAATTCAAGTAATTCTTTGAAATTGGAACCTATGAAATGATGATTGCCAATGCAGCCTAGGAATTAGTGATCATGTGACATGTTTAGGACTTTGGAGTTTATTTTACTGATAATGAGAAGCCGTCAAAAGTTAAGAACAAGAAGGGGCAAAATAGGTCACTGTTTTTTTCTTTCTTTCTGTTCTATTCCCTCTTCTGTTCCTTCTTTATCTTCACCACCAACTAAAGGGTTGCTTTTCATCAAAGCACTAGGTCAACCCCATCTCATCTTTCCCTTGCCTCACTAGACTTGCTGTATGTAATTCACTCTGCACAGGGGGTAATGTACCTTCTGTTAACGCTGTTTATTCTTGGTGGGGATCTTAACTCATGTCGACATATTCTCAATGACAGATGCAAAAAGAACATCTTTTTAAAAAATTTATATACTTTTGGCTGTGGTGGGTCTTCGTTGCTGTGAGCAGGGGCCTACTGTGTAATTTTGGTTCCCGGGCTTCTCACTGCAGTGACTTCTCTTGTAGCAGAGCACAGGCTCCAGGGACTTGGGCTTCAGCAGTTGTGGTTCCTGGGCTACAGGCTCAGTAGCTGTGCCTCAGGGGCTTAGTTGCTCCACAGTATGTGGGATCTTCCTGACAGGGATCAAACCCATGTCTCCTGCATTGGCAGGCAGATTCTCTACCGACTGAACCATCAGGGAAGCCCGAGAATACTGGAGTGGCTAGCCTATCCTTTCGCCAGGGGATCTTCTCGACCTAGGAACTGAACCAGCATCTCCTGCATTGCAGGCGGATTCTTTACCAGCAGAGCTACCAAGGTAACTACATATGGAAAGAAAATTGCATTTTGAATCTATAAAAAATAATGTGATTTTCTGTTGAGATCATTGCACAGTTGACTCTTGAACAACATGGGGTTAGGAACCTTGATACCTGCATAGTCAAAAACCCACAAATAACTTTTGACTCCCCCCAAACTTAACTACTAATAGCCTACTGTTGACCAGAAGCCTTACTGATAACACTGAGTCAACAGATATTTTGTATGTTATATGTATAATATACTGTATTCTTACAATAAAATAAGCTAGAAAAAAGAAAATGCTGTTAGGAAAATCATAAGGAAGAGAAATACATTTAAAAAGCCATACTGCATTTATTGGCATCATAAGTTTACTTTGTCTATTTATAAACTGAATTGTCTGTCTGTATCTACATCAATATTGTCTTATATGGCACAAAACACTATAGATGTTCTACATATTACAACACCAGACATCAAAAATTAAAACGATGTGAAAAGGAAATTCATATTTATTTACAGGTATAATGATTCACGCATTGATAACAAAAAAGCAGCAATATACTTATTTTATGATTTCCTAGTGTCTTTGGTACTGTTGTTTCACTGTAGCTTAGCCTATACACTAATGAATGAGTTTTTATAAAATTTTTATTGTAGACAGTATTACAGTCATATTCATAGTACAGTATTAGAAATATTTAAAAAAATCACTGACCTATTATGATAGATTGATAAGCAGTTTATCTAATTATGAGAGAGGGGCATATTTGTCTAGTAATGGAATTCTTTCAAGGTACAGTTATAAGATAGTAAAATATTGACACATTATTAATTTTATATTAAACATCACTCATTTTACATCTGTATAGACTAGTGTGTACCTCCATTTTGTGCCATTATGACATACCCTTTTCTTAATTTTTTTGATATTTCTAGGCCACATGATTAGTCTGTGAACTTTTTCAAGCTGTTGCAAATTTCCAAAAAATTTTTCTAATATATTAAAAAAATCTGCATATATGTAGACTCATAATTCAAACCCTTATTGATCAAGGGTCAACTGTTTTTCTGCATAAATTGATTCTTTAGTCAGTATTACATAGTTTAGTATAAAAAGTATAAAATTTCAAAACTCTTATTAGGAGTAGGACTCTATTTAATGCCCCCAAACTTAGCTGTAGTCTATTAAAGTAATCAAATAAGGAGACTGTTAGAATGAAGTGGCTCTAATACCTTGGGAGCCTATATAAGCCAGAGGGGATGCACCTGAACCTGAGGAAGGACAATCTGGGAACAACTGATCACAGACAACCGATTAGGTTTTCCCAAATCGAGCAACCAGAGAAGCTATAGCCAATCAAATAATTTCCTTGCTTTGCTTCTGCTCTGTCCAATACAAGCCTTTATACTAGCTTCTATCCATGGAGTGCTCCTAACCATTTTCCATTCAAATGGATATTTACTCAAATAATCTTTTGGAAATTTAATGTACCTCAGTTTCTGTCTTTTTGTTTTCTTAGAAAGTATGAACCAGACATTACCTGTCTTTATGTTTTTCTGCCTTCTCAACAACTCCCTGAGTACATTTCCTTGTCTGTACGGACTGATGTTGAAGCTGAAACTCCTATACTTTGGCCACCTGATGCGAAGAGCTGACTCATTTGCAAAGACCTTGATGATGGGAAAGATTGAGGGCAGGAGGAGAAGGGGACGACAGAGGATGAGATGGTTGGATGGCATCACCAACTCAATGGACATGGGTTTGGATGGACTCTGGGAGTTGGTGATGGATAGGGAGGCCTGGCGTGCTGCGGTTCATGGGGTTGCAAAGAGTCGGACATGACTGAGCGACTGAACAGAAACTGAAACAGGAGTAATTATAAAAGTAGTTACTTCATAGAAATATTCTGATGACTGATTAAGTACATTTGATTATTGAGTAAGTTATGTACACCAAGAGGCTCAGATGGTAAAGAATCTGCCTGCAATGCAGGAGACTCAGGTTCCATCCCTGGGTCAGGAAGACCCCCTGGAGAAGGAAATGCAATCAACTTCAGTATTCTTGCCTGGAGAATTCCATGGACAGTGAAGCCTGGTGGGCTATAGTCCATGGGGTCGAAAAGAGTCTGACATGACTGAGCGACTAACTCTTTCATATGTCCCACAAGCTTTTTGAATATAGGAAACTCTGTGTACCAGTAAATCTACTGCTTTATAATTAAGATGAAATTGTTTTCTTTACTTGGTAAATTTTCTTCATTCATTATCCCACTCCAATCTTGTAAAAAAAAAATTATACTTGTTTTTTTCAGAGCAGTTTTAGATTTAAAGGACTGTTGAACAGAAGTGTTTGCACAGCCTTCCTGAGCATTAGTGTACACCACCAATATGATAAATACATTACAATTGATGAATCTACATTGACAGGATTTTTTCAGGCAGTGAAACTACTCTGTATGATACTGTAAGTGAATACATGTCATTACAAACTTGTCTGAACCTTTAAAGTATACAACACCAAGAGTGAACCATAACACAAACTATGGACTTTGGGTGATGGTGTGTTAATGTGGGTTTATTGATTATAACAAATGTACCACTCTGGTGGGTCATGTTGACAGTGGGGGAAGCTGTGCATGAGTGGGGACAGGGCATATATGGGGAATCTGTGAATCTGTGTACTTTCCTCTCAGTGCCTATGAACCTCAATCTGTTTTAAAAAATAAAGTCTATTAAAAAAAATCCCCTATACTGGACCTTTTCATTCATTCCCTCCCCCTCATCTCTGGCAACCACTGATCTTTTTACTGTCTTCGTAGTTTTATCTTTTCCAGAATGTCATATAGTTGGAACCGTACAGTCTTTCTTATTTATTTTGGCCATACCATGAAGCATGTGGGACCTTAGTTCCTCAACCAGGGATTGAATATGTATTCCCTGGATTGGAAGGGGGAAGTCTTAACCACTGGACCACCAGGGAAATCACTATACAGTCTTTTTAGATTACATTCTTTCACTTAGTACATCTTATACATTTGTTTTCTCCATATCTTTTCATGGCTTGACAGCTCATTTCTTTTTTCTTTTTTTGCTGTACCACAAGGCATTTGGGATCTTAGTTCTCCAGACCAGGGATCGAACCTGTGCCCCTGAATTGGAAGAATGGAGTCTTAACCCCTGGTCCACCAGGGAAGTCCTGACAGCTCATTTCCTTTTAGCACTGAATAATATAGTCCATTGTGTGGATGCTCACAGTTTATTAATCCATCCACTTACTGAAAGACATCTATGTTCCTGACAAGTTTTGACACTTATAATTAAACATCCATGTGTAGACTTTTATGTGAACATAATTTTTAAGCTCCTTTTTATAAATACTAAGGAGTACAATTGAGAAACTGTATTGTAAGAGTCTGTCTAGTCAGAGCTATGGTTTTTCCAGTAATCATGTATGGATGTGAGAGTTGGACCATAAAGAAAGTTGACTGCTGAAGAATTGATGTTTTTGAATTATGGTGTTGGATAAAACACTTTTGAGAGTCCCTTGGACAGCAAGGAGATCAAACCAGTCCATCCTAAAGGAAATCAGTCCTGAATATTCATTGGTAGGACTGATGCTGAAGCTGAAACTCCAATACTTTGGCCACCTGATGAGAAGAACTGACTCATTGGAAAGGACCCTGATGCTGGGAAAGATTGAAGGCAGGAGGAGAAGGGGATGACAGAGGATGAGATGGTTGAATGGCATCACCGACTCAGTGGACATGAGTTTGTGCAAGCTCCAGGAATTGGTGATGGACAGGGAAGCCTGGTGTGCTGCAGTCCATGGGGACTCAAACAGTCAGATATGACTGAGTAACTGAACTGAACTGATTTAAAAAAACAAAAAACAAAAAAACTCAACATTCAAAAAACTAAGATCATGGTATCTGCTCCCCTCACTCCCAGGCAAATAAATGGGGAAACAATAGAAACAGTGATATATGTTATTTTCCCAGGCTCCAATATCACCACAGATGGTGACTGTAGCCTTGAAATTAAAAGACATTTTCTCCTTGGAAGAAAAGCTATGACCAGCCTAGACAACATATTCAAAAGCAGAGCCAACAAAGGTCTGTCTAGTCAAAGCTATGGTTTTACCAGTAGCCGTGTATGGATGTGAGAGTTGGACCATAAAGAAAGCTGAGCACCAAGGAATTGATGCTTTTGAACTGTGGTGTTGGAGAAGACTCTTGAGAGTCCCTTGGACTGCAAGGAGATCAAACCAATCAGTCCTAAAGGAAATCAGTCCTGAATATTCATTGGAAGGACTGATGCTGAAGCTGAAGCTCCAATACTTTGTCCACCTGATGCAAAGAACTGACTCATTGGAAAAGACCCTGATGCTGGGAAATGTTGAAGGCAGGAGGAGAAGTGGAAGACAGAGGATGAGATGGTTGGATGGCATCACCAACTTGAGGGACATGAGCTTAAGTTAGCTCCAGAAGTTGGTGATGGAAAGGGAAGTCTGGCATGCTGCAGTCCATGGGAACACAAAGAGTCAGACACAACTGAGTGACTGCACCAAAGTGAGGTTAATTTTACTCTGGATTTATCATGTCATTTTTTTTGGCAATTGCAAATTTTCTCATTGCCAAATCTACAAACATGTTAATTTGGCTAAGTTTTTGAATGTAAATACATTGTTAATGCACATCTATATTTATTAAAATTATTTTCCATATCTAAAAAAAAAAAAAAAAAAGAGTATGTTTAGTTTTATAAGAAGCTGCCAAATGGTCTTCCAAAGTGTCTGTACCATTTTGCATTCCCACCAGCAATGAACAACAGTTCTCGTTACATATCCTTGTTAGCATTTGGTGTTTTGTATCTTGGCTATTCTAATAGATTTGTAGGGTAGTACCTCAGTGCTGTTTAATTTGCTATTCCCTCATGATGTAAGGTGTTATGCACCTTTTCATATGATTACTTGTCATCCATATAGCTTCTTTGATCATGTGTCTATTCTTTTGCTCATTTTAAAATTGGTTTATTTGCCTTCTTAGTGTTGAATTTTTAAGGATTTGTTGTATATCTTGGATAACAATCTGTTATCAAGTATATCTTTTGCAACTACTTCTGTCTTGTCTTCTCATCCTTCTGACCTAGGTCAATCTTTTAAATTAGAACATTCTTTTAATTAGAAAAAAAATTATAAACTTAAAAGGGAGTGATAAGAAACAGCATTTCAGCATTTAAAGAAGGTTGTGGCGTTTTGTTTTTTATTTTGTAAATTTTATTAAAAATACTAAATTGCTTGATTGCTTTTCTAGTCTTTTAAAGAACATTTGTATTTTGAAATAATTTTAGAAGTGCAGAATTGCAAAGTTAGTATAGAGAGTCCTGGTTTATTCTCTCCCCAGTACCTTAATGTTAACATCTTACATAACATTAGCACACAATCACAACTAAGAAATTAACATCAAAGCAACACTATTAACTAAATTAATACAAACTGTTACAGGATTTGATCAACTTTTCCACTAATGTCCTTCTTCTGTCCTTAGGGTCTATTCTCTTGTGGTTTCTTGGTCCCGCCTTGTTTTTCATGATTTTAACACTTTTACCTGAGTACCAGTCAGGTATTTTGTAGAATACCTCTCAATTTTTCATGATTAATTGGATTGGGGTTATGGAGATTTGGGAAGAATATCACAGAGATAACATGTCCTTCTCATGTTGACATCTTAATGAGAATATGATATCAACATGACTCACACTGGTGATGTTAACCTTGATCATTTAGTTAAGGTGGTGTCTGCCAGGTTTCTCTCCTATAAAGTTACAAAATTTCCCATTCCACATTCTATTCATTAGAAGCTAGTCACTAAATCTGGACCCAATTCCACCTCCTGGAACCACAGTAATTAACAGGCAATGTAGTAATTAATAAATATTACGAGGTGATACTTTGAGGCTATGCTAATATCCTGTTTAATATCCTGTTTCTCCTTAAATTTTTACCCACTAATTTTAGTATCCATCAATGGGATTTCCCTGTAGAAATAACCACTGTGGTTTTCTATTTCTTTCATTTCTGCTACATTTATTTTTGGAATTCTATTTTTAAAAAGTCTTATCCCCATTTATTTATGTATTCAGTCGTTTACTCACATCATGGGTATTTATTTTATTCTTTGGGTTATCATCCACTACTACTGTTTACTGCATTGCTCAAATTGCCCCAGCTCTGGGCCTGAGAGCGCTTTAAAGATTGGCTCCTGTATTCTCTTCACATGTCCTCATCCCAAGAAGCATCTAAAATGGGCACAGCCTGCCCCACAATGACTCCTGTCTTTATTTCACCAACTAGCCCAGACCTGCACTTTGACATTCTGATTAGGACCAACTCTGGCATCTGCTTGTTATGCCTTCTCAACTGCTCCTGTCTGCTTGTCATGTCTTCTCAGCTGTAGGTGACATTCTCTCCCTCCTACTAGAAGCCCTTGTTGGGCCTGACCTTGAGAACAGCTCCTGTTGAGCCAGTCCTGGCCTTCCTGCCCGGAGGTTCTTCTCTGTCATCAACCCTATGCCCGCCCTGGCTTTGAAGAGTGGAGCCTGTGACAGACTATAGTCATGAATGTAAATTAGAAGTCAAAAGTGAGCTTAGATGAAACAGTCAGTCACGGAAGACTGTTCTCAACAAAATCAGATCCTGGTAGAGTTAGCAAATTAGCATTTTTCTCTGAGTCAGTTTCTTGAGCTAATTAAGCTTTCCTTTGCTCACCATCCTTTGTTGGATTTTCTCAAGCTTTTTATGACTCAATGAAAACACAACTTGTGCCTCTCTTCATACATTACTTAATAGATCAGGAAGTCAGCAAATAACTTATTAGCAGGGAGCTGGTGAAAGGTAGGGATGACTGACAATTGCTCAATGTCTAGAAAAAACACATCATCAACTGAAGCACCTTGGGAAATGAGTATAGAGACTTGAAAGCTGTAATCTGCGATTTTAGGTCTGAATGCTGAGAGGATTAATATAACAATGGAGACTGTACCTATCGATTGTTGGGGGATAAAAATCAGGATATTCCTTTTGCATGGTATTTATTAAGCACAGGCAAGGCCACAGTGTCACCATATTTTGGCTTTTCATATATGTCATCAGTGACAGAAATTGAATTTCTTTATTTGGGCCTGTCAGATCTGAATGATGGAAATAGCTAGCAAATTAGCTAAGACATTTTCAGTGTTGTTTGGCACGGTGAGAGATGAAATTGTAGAAAGGGGATGTGTGGGAAACGGCTGGGTGAGAGGAAGAAGGGGCTTCCCAGGTGACTCAGTGGTAAAGAACCTGCCACCAGTGCAGAAGAAAGTTCAATCCCGGGGTTGGGAAGATCCCCTGGGGAAGGAAATGGCAACCCACTCCAGTATTCTTGCCTGGGAAATCCCATGGACAGAGGAGCCTGGTGGGCTACAGTCCATGGGGGTCACAAAAAAGCAGACATGACTTAGTGACTGAAGAACAACCACCAGAGGAAGAAGTCATTAAAGTTACAAATGGCACTTTTAGGGAAGATTGAACTGTAGGGAAGAAAAATCTGGCAGTACTTGTTGCACAGGTGGTTCTCCCCTTGCAGATCCACATTTGAATACTGAGCGTCTTCCATGTGTGGGAATGGTAATGATGGCCATGGCATTGGCAAAGGTAACTTTCCTTGTGGGGCATGAGTAGGGCTTTAGAGATGGGATCTGTGCAGAGTCTGGGGGCCTCCTCCATCACTGTGCTTCTAGAATATTCAGGATGTCCACAGTTTCTGCTGTTAAAATGACATTTATATCTTTGCATCATAATTTCTGTTTCTCAACCCTCCTGTTATTAGGACAGAGGAATATTTTGAACATTAATAACCATCAATATTCTAGGTAGATTTCCCTCTTGGCAGTCACTAAAGCACACTAGAATGCAACAGAGGTACCCTGGGCAGTAGACAATGATGAAAAAGGTGGGACTAGTTCTGCTGAAGGTGGAAGGATGGACAAAAGTAAATATATTAAACACTCTAGGGCAAGAGCTCAACTGTGGATTTGGAAGGTTCTGATATTCAGGGGGTGGTGAATGAAAAATAGGTCTTTTTATAGTACTGACACAGTCTTGCTTTTTTTTTCTTTCCTTTTTTAAAATTACTAGCTATTTCCATTGTTTCTTCTATTTAAAATGTAATTAATATGACTGAAACATAGAGATAGCAGTAGAAACCATTTTACCCAGACTTAGACCCTTGTTCTGCATAAAATTTGATACCTCCTAAAAGTCTGTATCCAATTATGTAATATTACAAGCAATCTAATGTTATTTAAAGCTTAAAACTGTAGTCAAAACACAAGTAGAATGTCATATTTTTAGGTAGTTAGAATAGGAAACAGGAGTCCAAAATAGCGGTGTCTGAAAGACAAGGAAGGGAAAAGCCCTAGAAAATAGAACCGAGGAAGGTCAAAGGAAGGTCCGAGGACAGGAGTGAGGACTTCAGGTAGAACAAATAGCACTCCGGACTAGCGCAATTTGCATAGGGCAGGCCCAGGGGGAGGGAAAAACATATAAAAAGAGGAGCCGAAGGGCTCTCTCTCTCTCTCTCCCCTCACCGCCCCCACCTGCCCCCGTGTGCATAGGCTCTTTGTCTTTCTCTCTCTCTCTCCCGCGCGCTGGCACTCTCTTCTGTCTTTGGGTTGGCATGCCCTCACTTCTCGAGGATGGATTTTCCTGCTATCTTCTAAATAAAATAGAGCTGTAACACTGATGTATCTAAGAGCTATAACATGGTTTGTCCAAGACCCGAAAGCTGTGACGCGCTGAGAGCTTTAATGTCCGTCACTCCAAATCTTTGTTGTGACGAGACAGAACCGAGGAGCATACACTCGCCTGACAATATTACATATGCTTTATTTCAAATGAATCAACTGGTACTAACCTGCAAAGCAGCTATTAACATTAGGTAACTGTCTGCATCTGAGTTAAATGCTCCAAGGACACACAAGGAATACTTGGCTGACAAAATCATGCAAAAGAGGTTCGAAACCATTTCATTAGACAGTAGTGCCAATTTGAGTTTTTATCTTTACAATGTTTTGATTTGGAAGCAACTTCTGCTGTATGGATTTTTATTGGTAGAAGGCCAAGCAAATTCACTTTTCAAAAATTGCATGTGTGTGTATTCAGTCATGTCTGACTCTTTGCGACCACATGGACTGTAGCCCACCAGACTCGTTGGTCCATGGAAATTTCCAGGTAAGAACAGTGGAGTGGGTTGTCATTTCCATCTCCAGGGGTTTCAAAAATTGGCTGAGGAACAACAGTTTCTCCTTACTACAGAGTAATTTAGTTTTCTCTCATTTCTTGTTTCTACTCTTATCCCATTATAGTCTATTTGCATATGACATCTAGAGCAAACTTCTCAGTGGAAATAGTATAATGTCACTCTCTGCTTTAACTTTCTGTTGCTTTTTTCCTGTGTTTAAAATTCAAGCTATGGTTTTTCCAGTAGTCGTGTATAGATGTGAGAGCTGGACTATAAAGAAAGCTGAGTGCCCAAGAATTGATGCTTTTGAACTGTGGTGTTAGAGAAGACTCTTGAGAGTCCCTTGGACTGCAAGGAGATCCAGCCAGTCCATCCTAAAGGAAATCAGTCCTGAATATTCATTGGAAGGACTGATGCTGAAGCTGAAACTCCAATACTTTGGCCACCTGATGTGAAGAACTGACTCATTGGAAAAGACTCTGATGCTGGGAATGATTGAAGGTGGGAGGAGAAGGGGATGACAGAGGATGAGATGGTTGGATGGCATCACTGACTCAATGGACATGAGTTTGAGCAAGCTCTGGGAGTTGGTGATGGACAGGGAAGCCTGGCACGCTGCAGTCCCTGAGGTCACAAAGAGTCAGACACGACTGAGTGACTGAACTGAACTGAAAATTCAAGGAACTTCTCTAGGGGTTTAGTGGTTGAGACTTCCAGTTTCCACTGTAAGGGGTGCAGGCTTGATCCCTCATTGAGGAACTAATATCCTGCATGCAGCATAGCATGGCCAGAAAACAAACAAAACCCCTCAAACCAAAAACCACCCCTCAAAAACAAAACAAAAAAGTCCCCCCAAAAATTCCAATTTCCTTACTCTTTGTTCAGCTGAAAAGAATGAACCCTTTTCTCCAAGCTCATCTCATGACACTTTCCAACTGGCTCTCTCTTTTCTCATTATAGACCGTCTTTCTAAATAAGCTGCCTGCCTTTTTCCCACCCTAGCCCTTTACCATTGCTGGCCATACTGATTTGAAAATCCTGCTCCCCATTTGTGGCATGATTGGCTGCTTAATCAGTTTACACTCAAATGTTATCTCCCTGGTAAGTTCTTTCTTGCTTTTCAAACCTAAGGGTGACTTTTATCACCTGGCACTTTCAGAAAAAAATACTATTTTTCCTTATCTGAAATTATCCTCTTTAATCCTCTGATTTTTGTCCTTCCACAAGACTGTACTCTACACAGTGGAGGGCCATTGTCTGTCTCCCCTCCCCCTCCATACTTCGAGTCTGATATCAGTCTGCACGCGTGCTAAGAAACTTCAGTCACGTCCAACTCTTTGTGACTCAATAGACTGCAGCCCGCCAGGCTCCTCTGTCCACGGGATTCTCCAGACAAGAATACTGGAATGGGTTGCCATGTCCTCCTCTAGGGGATCTTCTCGACCCAGGGATCAAACCCATGTCTCTTAGGTCTCCTGCATTAGCAGGCTGGCTTTATATGACTAGCACCACCTGGAAAGCTTGGTAAGTCTGGAGCTCTGCAAATTTTTTTTTTTTGGTAAATATTACTTGAATGAGCAAATGAATACATTCTTTTTGTATTGATTGGTTGACAGCCCACAAATACTGCACAATAGTAAACACAGTTTGACAACTATCAACTTCTAGGAGATCAGGTTCCTCTGGCCTTTGACCAAAGAGTAGACCTTTGTGTCTAGGAAAAAAAGAAATGCTGCTGGTTTATTAAGAGAACGGTCTCTTCAGATCAGTCAATCAGACAATATAAATCACTGAATAAAATACATACTTAAAGAGGGCTAGGAGATGAGCCCAAGAGAGGCTGCAGGGTATACCTAATATATAGATTAACCAAGATGATCCTTGTTCTCAGTGTCAGGGCCTCAAGATAGGCCTGTGACAGGTAAGAACATTGAGAGGAGGACCGGGCAGTGACTCTTTGATGCTTTCTAGACGCACCAGGAAAACTGAGTTAGTTATGTGGGGCACACAGCAAGAAAGCGAATCTCTGTGTTAAACCAGCGTATTATGGAGGAAGGGAAAATTTTCCACAACATAATTCGGACGCAGTGGTAATGCAATCCCCGGAGGGTTAGAGTGAGTCTGTGGGTGTAGCATAGGGGGTAAAGCACAGCTAAAATAGAAAATAAAGTTCCCCTGGAAGGGAGAAGATATTTTTTATTTTTTAATTGGAGCATAATGACTTTACAATATTGTGTTAGCTTCTACTGTAAAACTATGTGGATTGTCTATATGTATACATATATCCCCTCCCTCTTGGTCCTCCCTCCCACCTCCAACCCCTTCCCTAGCCCACTGCATCTCTCTAAGTCATCACAGAGTACTGAGCTGAACTCCCTGTGGAGGAAAAGTTTCTAAAAATAAAGGCTGTATGTAGAGGGAGAAAGGGGGCTATATTAAACTTCGTCCTTAATGATAATTGAGGAATGGAATGCAGTCTTGGGGACCGGTTGTGGGGAAACGTAACTCCAGCCACTTTATGAATAGTAGTTCATAGAGTCAAATGTTTTCTGTCCACCTTCTTACATCACTGTGCGGACATGGGAAACTTAAAACTGACACATAATAACCTCCTCGGGCAATGGTACTCATTTCAAAAGCTGTAGGTAAGAGTTTCAACCAGATGTTCATGGGTAAAATTCAGGAATATGCGAACTGAAACCACATATGTTTGTGATTATGAAAACTAGAGTGGGTTTCCCCATTCCCTTCTCCAGGGGATCTTCCTGACGCAATGATTGACCCCAGGTCTCCTGCACCACAGGCAGACTCTTTACCATCTGAGCTATCAGGGAAGCTGTTTATCCCCTATGTGTATTTAGTTCTAGGGAAATCATTCATAAGTTTTTCTAGCATTCTCAAAGGGGTCTGACATTTTTTAAAAAGCAAGATCCTCTATTGGATGGCTTTGCCAATGCTATACTTTTTATGAGAAAACTCAGGTAGTAACAAGTCAGGGGACCCACCAAAGGGGCAAAATTGGGACTAAAGTCCTATTGTTTAGTCACTATGTCATGTCTGACTCTTTGATACACCATGGACTGCAGCCCACCACGCTCCTCTGTCCATGGGATTTCCCAGGCAAGAAAACTGGAGTGGGTTTCCATTTCCCTTTCAGGGGATCTTCCTGACCCAGGGATTCAGCCTTTGTCTCATCTCCTGCATTGGCAGGCAAATTATTTACCACTGAGCCACCAGGGAAGCCCCAAAAGCCTTTTTACAGTTTGGGAAATTTGTGACTAGCAGTCTAGGAGGGAGTGATAGGAGGGAGTGATCCTGCTACGCCAAACATAACTATGTCTATCAGCAAATTTGAAAAGCAAGCTCTTATTGCAGTGTAAATAAAACTGTATATAGAGTTTGGCTGAGAGACAAATGACTCATTGTCCTTGATAATACTATGGAAAAAGCTAGGTTTTGCATCTTTTTTGGGTGTAAAATTTGTTTTTGATTGACGCTGTGATGGCAAACAATTTAAAGTAGAGAAACAAAGACAGAAGTGTCATCTTTGTGGGCAGATGCTACTATTAGAAGCTGAAAGTGTGATGGAAGTGCTTTTGAAAATGTGTTATTTCTCCATGTTCTTTATGCCACTGTAAGCATAGGAAAAACATTTTTAAATTCTTACTCTTAAAGTCAGCGGATGATGACACTCACTGTAAGCACAAAAACACTGTGAATTTGCGTTTTGTGGTGGCTATACAATGGTTTCCTAGTAAATGGTTTTTGGGGGGGCCTGCAAATACAATTATTGTTGCAATTTATACTGACATAACAACTTAAAAAAAATTCCTTATTTAGCTGTGTCAGGTCTTGGTTGCGGTATGCAGGCTCTTCCATCTTCATTGCGGTATTTGAACTCTTCCTTGCAGCAAACTGGATCTATTTCCCTGACTGAGGATCAAACCCAGGCCCCCTGCATTGGGAGCCAGAGTCTTAGTCACTGGACCACTAGGGAAGTCCCAGAATTGCTAGTATTGATGAAACACTATTGTGTGAAAACTCACAAGCATTTTTTGGAGAGACTTCATGCTTTTTGTACTGGAGTTTTGGGCTCAAAATCTTTGATTTATGGGGTAGATTGCATTGTTCTAGCCCAACATCACTTTTGTGGCTCCTTAAATTCAGTCAGTGGTTTTGGTATTTGCAGATGATATGGTAATTTAAAAAAAATCATTAGGGAGACTTTTAAATAAGCACTGTCATGTAGGCCTGAACAAGTTCATATCTTTTATTCCAAGGAGTTGCCTAAACCCTGGAAAGATAAGATGGGAAACTAGCACTCCCTATTCAATAATAGATAAGAAATAAGCACTTTTTTCTTTTCTGAAAGCTATGTAACCTTTGGGTTAATTTGTATGTTTAGAGAATTTTTCTTTTTGTACTTTATAGGAGTTTATATATATATATATATATATATGTACACACACACACCAATGAGTTTATTTTGAAAAAATGACCTATTTAAAATAGAAAAAAAAGAACTGGTTCCATTCATCTGAGCCAGCAGAAGCTGAAAATCCTTTACACTGTTCTTTTCTACCAATTGTCTAACTTTGAGCCTCTCTTTCAATTTCCCTGGCACTCCTCATTGCAAAGGGGCTGAAACCTATCAACCCCAACGCTCTTTCAAACGTGCATTGCAGATTCTTTCTGGGAGACCTCTTGGGCTATTCGCTCTGAGTTATTACCTGATAGAAAAGGACTTACATCCAGAAGCTAACTGTCACTCAAACTCCCTCCACTCCCTGGCTTAGTGTATCCAAAGCAAGGTTTCCTGCATCCTGAACTCAATAGGCACTTGGCTTTTGCTGATCTTTAGATATCAGGATTTTGTCACTGTGTAGTCTCAAGTGTGTGCATCACCATGTCATTCTCTGCTTTACTTTAGCTTCTTATGGCTTCCAGAATCCAGAAAGCATTCAGAATGTGAAAAGTTTAGAAAGGTCTTCACAAAGCTAAATAATCTGACTCCCAAGGACTTTACTTTCTTACTTTTCAGTATTAATTTCTTTGAGGATTTTTGCCATTTTTCTCGATTATGTAAGGCCAATGTGAGAATAATCACCATTACTCACTTTCCAACAAATTGTGAATCTGAGCAGACATCAAACTTATTGCTTCTCAGATCCACGGAGAAAGAGAACTGTATGCATGCATGCACCCACGTATATGTACCATTCACGAGAAACTGGTATCCAGAATTCTAGAATTTCCTAGAAATTGAGAAATAATTGCCAACATTATATTAGCTTATGTGTACGACATAATGAGTTGATATTTGTATATATATATTGTGAAATGACCACAGTAAGTCTAATTCACATCCACCACCAAACAGTCACAATTCTTTTATGATAAGAACTTTAAGAGCTACTCACTTAACAGCTCTCAAGTATAAGATACAATATTATTGACTACAGTCACCAT
The DNA here is from genome assembly GCF_019320065.1 of Cervus canadensis. NCBI lineage: Eukaryota > Metazoa > Chordata > Mammalia > Artiodactyla > Cervidae > Cervus > Cervus canadensis. The sequence goes on along the minus strand of NC_057395.1, from coordinate 10,077 downwards.
TACAGCCCCATGACTTATCTATTTATAACTGGAAGTTTGTACCTTTTGACTACCTTCACCCATTTCATTCACCCCTCACCCCAGAATTCTAGAATTTAAAGACCCATTTAACTCATGCCAAATAATTATTGTATCAGAAAGCTCTAGTTCCTTTCTGTAATTTTAATTTTCAAAATTTTTGGTCATGCTGTGTAGTTTGCAGGATCTCAGTTCCTGGACCAGGAACTGAGCCCATGGCAGTGAAACCCAGCAGTGAAAACAACAAGTTCTAACCTCTAGACCTCCAGGGAAGTCCCCAGAATCTTGAGTAAACTATGTGGGACAGTAGTCTGGATGGAGTGCTTACCTCTCTCCAAGCATTGCAGGGTATGATGTGTCCTGAGGAACTAGAGAATAGTAGACTAATATTTATTAATTGCTGTCATTCTGAAGACTTTTAAGTTAAAAACTCACCAACCTTACAAAGTGATTTATTATGAAACCATTATAATTCTGCATTTCAGAAAAGAATAAGCATGCATACTGAAATTCTTTTTAAATAGAAAATTATTGTCTTTTGCCAACCAAGAAATGCAGAAGGCTGTAAACAAGAAAAGAGTTTATATGGGGTCTAATATCGCAATTTGAGAGATACAGATCTGGGTAAAACCAAAAGACTGTTCTGGGGAAAAGAAAGTTTGGGGCTTATAAGGCAAAACCCATAAGATTGTTACAGTTGTCTGGCAAGAATTATGACTGACCTTGACTCAAGGAAGGAAATATTTGTTCTTAGGATATAGGCAATTATGAGTTATTTTACAGTAAGAATTCAATAAGCATCTTGAGTTTCTGGAACACTGGGCAGATGTTCTAGATGTCTGCATTAAGGCAATAAGACAAAGTTCAGATTCCATCCAGGCTGAGACATGCATACCTCACACTTCCTCGATGCCTCCTGGTCCCGCTTTAGACAGCTCTCTTAGCAATACTGACTCCATTTTTATTTTCCTTTCACACTTTTTAATCAGGAAATTGATGTCATTTATTATACCCAAATGCATTCTATTATTCCTTTCTGCAAAGTCCAGAGCTAACCTGATCAAAGAAAACAGCATTATATTATAAAATGATAAATTTTATGTCTGCTTGATATGAAAGAAGCTATGCTGTAAGCAGTGGGGAAAAAAACACTTTTGTCTTTGAAGCAAAAATTTTAGAAATGATTCCCTCACCCCTAGTAAATTGAAAGATAACATCTCTTGATCAGAAAGAATCACTCCTGGAGGCCACTTTCTCTTTATCTCAGAGGATTTTTCTGAGGATGAAGTATGAAAATATAAAACTGTGTCTTCATTCTTTCAAAAAATTTTAACTGAATACTCATTCTATGAAAAAGTGTCAAATGGCTAGTCTAATCTATACAATATCTAATCTGTAAAAACGGTTTATGTAACAATGTATTGTCTATTTTCTGCTATCCAACATGGTGCCTTTTTAAGTAGTACATACAACCATGGAAAGGAAAAAAAAAAAGATCTAAGGAAGTGCTGACTACCTTTTTGTCTGTTTGTTAACTGTGACCCCAGTGTTTTCCATTCCTTTTGTTACCTGTCTCGTGTAGTCGTGTTACTAGCAAAATCTATTAAAAATTTTCAGGAAATAAACATGTTAATGACTGAGGACAAAGCTCCCCAGACAAAATAAGTTGATCTCCCTGGAGTAAATCCTGAGGTCTCAGCCCAGGGATGGGTGCTACAAGCTGAAAGAGCTAGTCCTGTGATAGTCCATCTAAAACCCAGACATACAAAGCCCAATAGAAAACAGTACTAGCAATTACACTCCAAATAAAGAAAAAAAAAAACAACAAACCATTTATTTAAAAAAAGCGGGGCGGGGCAGGGGCGGGGCGGGGGGGGGGGTGGGAAGAAAAACAGGACTCTATCCCAAGGCCTGTTGGATCTTGCTCCTGTTATACAGGACCTAATTGACCAGGTCCTTATGAGATCATCCAGTCAGCCTGTAATACCCCCAACCTCCCTGTAAAGATACCCAGTGGGGGATATCAGATGGTACAGGGCAGTAATATATATCCAGTGTTCCCTAATCCCTAGGTCCTGCTGGCCACTCTACCATCCACCAGGAACTGATATACTGTGCTAGCTTTAAAAGATGCCTTCCTCTGTATTGCATTAGCCTCAGAGGCATAAGAAATTTGACTTTCCAGTGGTAGGACTCAAACGTGCAACAAAACCAGCCATACTGCCAACAGTTCTGCCCCAAGGCTAAAAAGGACAACTCTGGGAACCTCTCTCTGACCTGAAGCTTCTCTTCTAACAAACAACAAAAGTGTGACTAGGGAGATGCAGGCCCTGGCAGGGCCTCCTCACCAGGGCCCACTGACCTACAGGCTGAAGACTGAGATACCTGCATTGTTAGGAAAATTCTGACACCTGCCCACTACATTCTTTCTAGTACGGGGACCACAGACCTTAAATTGCCTGGTGTCCTTTGTCTCTAAAAGGTTAGACAAACGAGGGTCGAAGAGTGAGGGCCCAAGTCAGTTGACTAGCAAACACATCAAAAGGAGCTGAGGGAAGCTCAGCTCCTCCACCCGCAGTTATGACGAGGCCCTCAGTACCTTTAGGAAGCAGTTACAGAAGCCAAACCATCGCCCTCCAAGTGGCCCTCAAGAATGAGAAGCCAGACGAAGGTAGAGAAGAGATTTGTCAGGGGCAAAATCCATTCACAATTCCCAGGAAATAAAAACACAACCTGGGCAATAAAATAAAGTCTTAGCTTTCTTCTTCTCCTTTGTGGCTAGTCCAGTTTCTCTGACTCACAGAGGTCTAGGGCCTGGCATTTCCAACCAGAGTTCCTCCTGGTGAAATGGCTGCGTAGACAAGTCGGCTTGGGAGCCGAGTGAAGAGAGACTGCGCTCAACACCTCAATTCAAGATGGCGGTGGTGTGCCATGACCAGGGAAGTTGCTCCCAGCATGGGGTGCACTCCACCCCCTCCCCCAAACCGCTGGGGTTCCCACGAAACAGGCCCGCCCGCAGACTGTCAGGGAGCCTGTGTTTTACAGCCAGAGCTTGCATTTCTTCATTCTTTCTTCAAAGATTAAAGACTTCCTTTGTTTCTGAACCCAACTCAGCCTTCTTCTAGTGACACCGACAGGAGGACCCTGGTTGGGGCCTGACTCCAAATGGTAGGTAACAGTCTGGAACTACTTTAGAATGCAAACTACGGCCAACAAGTGGGTAATTTTCATCCATTTAGAAGTGTCTTTTGGAATGTATATTTTATGTTGGCAAAGCTTTATGAAAATCCCTGGTGGGCTTTGGAGAAGGAAAATTCTGTCTTAGCATTTGTTCTGTTGGTGTAGTCCTCATTTAAAAGTGAGGAAGCTAATATGTGGTTCACAGATTGTTGGAAGCATTTATTGAGTGATATAAGTTGTGTAAAGCACCTGGTGTCTGACTTGGTAGGTCGAGAGGACCTAACAAAGAGTCTTGAGGGCATTTTCTTGAGGCAACCTTTCTAGACTGTCTTTTGTGGGATGGGGGTGTGAGATGATGGGGTGGTTCTTTAAACTGTGAGCTAATTGGCACTGGAACTGCTTACTTGGGTGGGAAAATACCTTAGAACGCAGTAAAACTGGTGAATGTAAGCACTGGAGAGTATTTAACAAAAGAAACCTCTCAATTAACTCAAGACTGGAACTTCTGTCTCTCTGGAACTAGGGTGCATCTCCCTCCAAGCACGTGAGGTTCACCAGCTCAGAAGCTCATTGTATCTTGTTTAAGAGTTTTAGAGAGTTTAATCTCTAGCTCACTGCCCCTCTCTTCACTTCCTTGAAATTGGTGGCTAGGACCCTCTAATCAACTGATTTTTCTAGTAACCAACCCCAGTCTGAGGCTATGTAGGGTCCCCACCCTAAGTCAGGGCTTCCCTGATAGGCCAGGTGGTAAAGAATCCACCTGCAATGCAGGAGACCCCAGTTTGATTCCTGGGTTGGGAAGATCTGCTGGAGAAGGGGTAGGTTACCCACTTCAGTATTCTTGGGCTTCCCTTGTGGCTCAGTTGGTAAAGAATCCACCTGCAAGGTGGGAGACCTGGGTTCAATCCCTGGGTTGAGAAGATCCCCTGGGGGAAAGGCTACCCTATCCAGTATTCTGGCCTAGAGAATTCCAAGGGGTCACAAAGAGTCAGACACAACTGAGTGGCTTTCACTCACTCACTTACCCTAAGTCACCTCATTTATAGAAATTCAGGTGAGTTCCAAAGAGCTTGCTCAGAATAATGAGACACACTCATCATTGTCAGCTCCCTGGTGTCTCAGATGGTAAGGAGTCTGCCTGCAAAGTGGGAGACCCAGGTTCGATCCCTGGATTGAGAAGATTCCCTGGAGGAGGGCATGGCAACCCACTCCAGTATTCTTGCCTGGATAAGAATTCCATGAACAGAAGAGTATAGTCCATGGCAGGCCATAGTCCAGGGGTCGAAAAGAGTCGGACATGATTGAGTGACTAACACTTTCATTTCACTTGTCATTTAGTAAATTAAGAGTTTTAGGAGTTCTGTACCAGAAAAAAAGAACAAAGATCAAATCTATTTCCTATTGTACCACGAACTGTGTGATATAACAAATTTACCACAGACTGGGTGACTTAAAAACCGGAATTTGTTTTCTCATAGCTGTGGAGATTAGAAGTTCAAAAGCAAAGAGTTGGTAGGATGGGTTTCTTCTGAGGCTGCTCTCCTTGCCTTGTAGATGGACGTCTTTTCCCTGTGTCCTCACATGGTCTTCCCTCTGTGTCTGTGTCCTAATCCTCCCAACTTATAAGGACACAATCATAATGAGTTAGCGTCCACCCTAGTGACCTCATTTTAAATTACTTATGTCTTGGGAGACCCTACCTCCAAATATCGTCACTGCTGAGGTCTTGGGAGTTAGGGCTTCAATATATGAATCTTACTGGGACACAATTCAGCCCATAATAGACGTCCTAAATAATCTTACCTAGAAGGAGGTCACAGCAAGGTAAGACATTTATGCATATTAGCTGGATAGGGGATGTTTGGTCATTAATGTGGCTTTGCTGATGTTCATGTTTTGTTTGTATTAGGCAAACACAGTGATCTTGTTTTTGTTTTAATCTATCATGGTGTTCTATAAATTTTTTATGTTCAACAGGAGTACATTAAATCCTACCTGTGGGTTCCAGGCCAGTGCCTAGATGTCAGGGACTACTTTTCCCTGCTTTTCTCAGCATCCTTAAAGAAGGAAGAAGGAAAACTGAAATGCAACAATAATTCATTATGATCCTTACCAATTTAAAACTAAGTATTTGTGGCCAATAGAAAATAGAGAACCTTTCAAATTGGTTGCTTCCTATTGTGTAAACAAAAGCCTTATTTCCTAAACAAAATAAATGGATAAATAAGAAACTGAAATGAAAACTGCAATGGTATGCCATATCACAACACTTTTGCCAAAGTTGACTTATTATTAAAAATTCTGTTAAGTAAGAGACAAGATGATTACTGTGTGTATTTAGCATAAAGGAAAGGCTGAGTGTGTTCTGCTTAAGTGAAGGAAAGCGTGTGATACCATTGGAATGGTAATAGGATTGGAGTCAGGGATATAACAGAAAGAACCTGAGCTTTAATGGCAGAACTGGATTTGAACCTGAACTTTTCTACTTGTTAGCTGGATTACAGCACTTAGTTTTCCTGGGCCTCTATCCATAAAATAGATGTAGCAGGATTTCCTTTGAAGGGTTGTTTTGAAGAACAGAAGGAGAAAGTGCAAACAATTGGACCGAGCATACTGCCAGACATGTAATAAATGCATAACATTATTGATGATGCTGAAAATGATAGTTTCTCTGTTCCTCATTCTCCAGAGTCAATCTTTTGGCAAATATTATGAGCCCTATCTTTAAACTTTGTACTGAGTCTGAAACTTCACCACTTCTTCTACTTCCTAGTTCAGATCATCGTAATCTTATGGATGGCCTGTCATAGTCCTTCTTGGTGGTCTACCTATCTCCATGGTTGTCCCTCTGTTCCCACACAGGTATCCATTATCTATTTTAAGAGTAAAACTAAATCATAGTATGGCTCTATTTGTCCCCGCCTCCAGAATAAAACCTAAACTCTTTACCATGGCTTATAACAATTTACATACTCTAGTCTCTTTCCATTTCTCTCCTTCCACTGTTGTCTTTAATTCCATTATAGTTTCTCTGGCCTTCTAGCTGTTTCCAACCTTAATAAGCTCATTCATGAGTCAGGGATTTTGCTTTTTTACTTGCTGTTTATTTTAAGATGAAATGAGATGGCTTGTTCCTCCAATTCATATAAATCTCTGCTCCAATGTCATTGGCTTAGAATGACCCAGTTGACACCTTATCCAAAATAGTATTTCCTTTCTCCAACCTCTTTCTATCCCTCTAGTCTGCTTGAATTTTCTTCAGAGCACATATCAAAAACCAAAATTACTGTAACACACTATCTTTTTACGTGTTTGTTGTTTGTCATGTCCACAATCATAAAATCTCTGAGATAGCTGTCTGAATCCCCAGCATCCAGCACAGTGCCTGGCATGTAATACTGCCAGGAAATATTCGTTGAATAAGTAAATGACAATTGTTTCCCTTGCAATACTTCTCAAATATTACTTTTCTTTTATGTTTTATCTTTTGGTCTGGCCTTGTGACCTCGTCTCCTTATCTGGAACCTGTAGGCATTGGATTAATCAGTTGATGTGGTCCATTATAACTGTAATATTAATATTTGTAGGGGAATTCCCTGGTGAGCCAGTGATTAGGACTCTGTGTTTTACTGCCAAGCGCCTGGATAAGATCCCTGCTTGTGGAGCTAGGATCCCACAAGCTGTGCAGCATGGTCTCCACCGCCCCCCGACCCGCCCCCCCCCCCAAAAAAAAAGATTTCTGGAGAATGTGCCTGTGATGATTTAGAGTTCATAAACGACCAGTTAAGTTCTGCATGCATGAAAGTCAATACTTCCAATGACCCAAATAGCTACTGAAAAGAAATATGTACATTTTGCAAATTGATAAGAAAATACTAAAATTCTAATAAAGGACAGGCAAAAAAGAGACTAATAGACAATCTGGATAAACTGGTATCTATTAAAGAAATTAAATCAATAATTAATAATCTTCCCAAACACAAAGTACCAGGCCAACCCGGACTCATTGGTAAATTCTACCAAACTTTTAAGGAAGCAAGTATACCAATTATCTACAATCTCTTTCAGCGGCTAGAAGTAGAGGCACTACTTTATAACTTATCCTGTGAGGTCAGCATCATCCTAGTACCAAAAGTAGTAAGTTCTGGAGCCCTGATGTGCAGCATATTCTTGTTGTTTAGTCACCAAGTTGGGTCTGTCTCCCTGTGACCCCATGGACTGTAGCACACCAGGCTTCCCTGTCCTTCACTATCTCCTGGAGTTTGCTCAAACTCATGGCCATTGAGTTGATGATGCCATCCAACCATCTCATTCTATGCTGCCCCCTTGTCCTCCTGCCTTCAGTTTTCCCCAGCATCAGGGATCTTTTCCAATGAGTCAGCTCTTTGCATTAGGTGGCCAAAGTACGAGAGCTTCAGTTTCAGCATCAGTCCTTCCAATGAATATTCTGGAAAAATCATAGCTTTGACTATACAGACCTTTGTCAGCAAAGAGATGTCTCTACTTTTTAATACTCTGTCTAGGTTTGTCATAGCTTTACTTCCAAGAAGCTAGTATCTTTAACTTCAAGGCTACTGCCCACAGTGACTTTGAAGCCCAAGAACATAAAGTCTGTCACTGTTTCCACTTTTTCCTCATCTATTTGCCATGAAATGATGATACTGGATGCCATGATCTTAGTTTTTTGAATATTGAGTTTTAAGCCAGCTTTTTCACTCTCTTCTTTCACCCCCATCAAGAGACTCTTTAGTTCCTCTTTGCTTTCTGCCATTAGAGTGATATCATCTGCATGTCTGAGGTTGTTTTTCCTGGCAGTCTTGATCCCAGCTTGTGATACATCCAGCCTGGCATTTAGCATGATGTACTCTGCATATAGTTAAATAAGCGGAGTAACAATATATTATATAGCCTTGATGTACTCCTTTCCCAATTTTGAACCAGTTTGTTGTTCCATGTCTGGTTCTAACTGTTGCTTCTTGACCTGCATACTGGTTTCACAGGAGACAGGTAAGGTGGTTTGATAGTCCCAACTCTTTAAGGATTTTCCAGTTTGTTGTGATCCACACAATCAAAGACTTTGGTGAAGTGTATGAAGCAGAAGTAAATGTTTTTTGGGCATTCCCTTGCTTTCTTCAACTGGATGTTGACAATTTGATCTCTGGTTCTTGTGCCTTTTCTAAATCCAGCTTGTACAACTGGATATTCTCAGTTCACGTACTGCTGAAGCCTAGCTTGAAGGGTTTTGAGCATTATCTTGTTAACATGTGAAATGAGTGCAATTGGGTGTAGTTTGGACATTCTTTGGCATTGCTCTTCTTTGGGATTGGAGTGAAAATTGACCTTTTCCAGTCCTGTGGTCACTGCCGAGTTTTCCAAATTTGCTGGAAATTTGGAATTTACAACATTTTAACAGCATAATCTTTTAGGGTTTTAAATAGCTCAGTTAGAATTCCATTACCTCCACTAGCTTTGTTTGCAGTAATGCTTCCTAAGGCCCACTTGGCTTCACACTCAAGGATGTCTGGCTCTGGGTGAGTGACAGCACCATCATGGTTATTCGGGTCATTAAGACTTTTTGTATAGTTCTTCTGTTTATTCTTGCCATTCATACCTCTGTCAATGGGATTCTCCAGGCAAGAATACTAGAGTGGGTTTCCATGCCCTCCTCCAGGGGACCTTTCTGTCCCAGGGATTGAACCCGTGGCTCCTGCATTGCAGGCAGATTCTTTGCTGGGGAGACACTGGGGAATCCCATATTCTTGCCACCTCTTCTTAATCTTTTCTACTTCTGTTAGGGCCTTTCTGTCCTTTATTGTGTTCATACTTGCATGAAATGATCCCTTGGTATCTCCAGTTTTCTTGAAGAGATCTCCAGTCTTGGGTTTCCCTGGTAGCTCAGATGGTAAAGAATCTGCCTGCAACACAGGAGACCTGGGTTCGATCCTTGGGTTGGGAGGATCCCCTGGAGAAGAGCCCACTCCAGGGTTCTTGCCTGGAGAATTCCATGGACAGAGGAGCCTGGTGGGCCACAGTCCTTGAAGTTGCAAAGAGTCGGACATAACTGAGCTGTACATTCCACTTTCAATGTACAGCGTGGTGACTATAATTAATATTGATGTATTATATCTTTTTTTTTTTTTTTTTTTTGCCACATGGGATCTTAGTTTTTGGCATGTGGGATCTTAGTTCCCTGACCAGGGATCAGACCTATGCCCCATGCATTGCAGGTACAGAGTCTTAACCACTGGACTACCAGGGAAGTCCCATGATGTATTATACCCTTGAAATTCAGTAGGAGAGTAGATTGCAAGTGATTTTATCAAACACACAAAACAGTAACTATGTGAGGTGATAGATATGTTAATTGTCTTCACAATTGATTGTGGTCATCATTTCATGAAGCATATGTACACCAAATTATCATGTTGTACACTTTAAATATATACAATTTTATTTGTTAATTTTACCTTAATAAAGCTGGTGAAAAGTAATTGCCTTTAAGAAATACATTTTGCTATAAATTTTGTTTTATCTTGTGACCAATTTCCCTCTCTTTCAAAATTTTCTGCATATTATTTATAATATTAAAATTGGATATAGATATAAAATACAAAATCACTTTTGAAGAAGTGACAGCTTTTAGATGTTAATTTTGATATTATATTCTTTTTTCTGTGGGTATTTCAAGTGTTTTTCATTTTAAATGTAAATATAATGATTTATAAAATTCAAGGTTTTGTTGAGGAGGGAGGAAATATGTAATTGAAACAGCCAAAGAGGAAAATATAAGAATATTGCTATTTTAAAGTAGGGCGGTGTGGTGGGTAGGGAAGAATAAATTAGGAGTTTGGGATTAACAGATACTACTACATGTAAAGT